>NW_015548215.1:283999-285305 GCF_001515605.1 Sinocyclocheilus anshuiensis | reverse complement strand
TGAAGACAGAAATGTATTACTGTTGTAAATTCCAATTGTACTGTAATTGTGCTATAAATTATATGAATATAATATTGTAATATAAATAAATTATCTTGCTATATTATATTATTTTTATATGAACTTACATTATTATTATTTTATTTTAACTATTGTTTTAACTCTTATAAAAATGAAGACAAATATATTACTGTTGTAAATTACAATTGTACTGTAAAGTAAAATAAAATGACATTACATTAATTATAAAATTATTAATTAAAATAAATGTAATTATATTCTACTCCTATTTTACACTACAAGTTACAATACTAATATTTATGTTAATTATTTAAATTTTTTATATTATTTTTAATTATTGTTTTAATTTTTATAGAAATGAAACGGAAATTTATTACTATATATTGTATTGTAAAATTAAATTAAATTATATTAATAATTTCCTATATTTATGTCTTAAATAATTAGTTTTCAAACCCTCAAGCCTTTCATATTTTTATTTTGGCAGAGTACTAGTGAAGTTCTGTGAAGTTCTGTGCACAAAAAATTTTGAAAATGTTGAAATGTTCATCACTGCTGAATCATTCACAAAAAGAAAATAAACAGAGTCCGTTCGGGTTTCATGTTGAATATTCACAATAATGCGCAGTGGGACTTTGGACCAATGAGATGGCGCTGTGGGCGGGGCTTCCTCCTGTGATGTGCTGTTTTTGTGCCTGCAGATCTTCTATAAGGCCGTCAGCTCCTTCGACCCCGAGTTCAATCTGTCCAATCAGAGCGGGAAGATGCTGAAGTTCAGCAACGAGACGTCGCACATCTTCACGGGTCTGTATCCCGGATCCACGTACTCCTTCACCATCAGAGCCAGTACGGTCAAAGGATACGGGCCGCCCGAAACCACACAGTTCACAACCAAGATCTCACGTAAGAGCCGCGCCAGCCGTGTGTGTGTGTGTGTGTGTGTGTGAGAGAGACGTGCTCATATGTCACCTGTCAATCATAACAGCACCGCGTATGCCGGGATACGAGCAGGAGACACCGCTGAATCAGACCGACAGCACAGTGACAGTCCTTCTGAAACCGGCCCGGAGCCGCGGAGCACCGGTCAGGTGCGTCTTCATTCACATCAGACCCTCACATCAGCATCAGCACCAGACAAGCTGTTATAGAACTAGAGCTGTTTGGTTTATATGAAAAGCTCCAATAGCAAGTTCAAAATAATAATAATTTTTAAAAGTAATCATAATCCAAACAGGCAGTGCTATCTATCTATCTATCTATCTATCTATCTATCTATCTATCTATC
>NW_015548215.1:280742-283483 GCF_001515605.1 Sinocyclocheilus anshuiensis | reverse complement strand
ATAAAGATTACAAAAATTGTATGTTTTGATGGAAAATTAAGTTATTTAAAAAAATATATATAAAAATAAAGATTCATAAAGATTGAAATAATGTTATGTTTATTTTATTTCAGCTAGTTGCCAAAGCAACATTTATCATTTTCATTTGGTGTCACTTGTATGTACTAAACTAAAGCTAAAACTTAAATAAAAATAAATAAATACATAAATAAATATTAAATAAAAAACAACAAAATTACAAAAAATTAACATGTAAAATATACAAATAAAAACTCATTCAAATCAAAATATCAATAAAAACAATCATAATCATAATCCAAACAGGCAGTGCTATCTATCTATCTATCTATCTATCTATCTATCTATCTATCATCAACTCTTATCGTACTGAGAAGTGTTTGTAAATATAGTAATATATTAAGTGTATGTAATAAAATATTATATATTTTTTTTTACAATGCCGTATTGCAAAATGTCTGTCTTAATAATAATAACAATAACAACAACAAATTTAATATTAATGCTAATGCCTATTATTATTATTACATTATTAATATAGGTATTGTGAAATATTTATTTTTTATTTTACAGTGCAGTTGTATTCAGTGTTATTTTAATTATTTTTAGTCATCATTCATGTACTATTATAGTTTTTGTTTATTTTGAATTAGATTTGATCAATTTTTATATTTTCACTTTAATTCAAGTTAAAGTTTTAATTTTGTTGTGTTTTTGTCATTTTTATAAGTTTTAGTTTTTAGTTGTAATTTATTTAGTTTGTTATTTTTGCACTTCAACTGAAATGTTTAAGTTTTTTATATTTTATTTCAGTTAATGTGTATTTTATTTCAAGTAATGCATTTTTTTCTTCGTTTTTTTTTCTTTTGTAAATTAACTTAATTTTTGTCTTAATAATAATAAAAATAAAAGTATAATTAATATTATTAATAATAATATTAAATATACATTATTATCATCACAATGTATAATAATAACAATATCAAGTATAAATATTATTATTAGAGATGCACAATACTGAATTTCTCCACCGATACCGATAACCGATTATTCAGAATATCTGCCGATACCGATACCGATAGTCTGATTTTCTTAAGAAAAAAAATCTCTCCTATAACTTATGATGTAAACTATACTGGGAACCCTCTCATTTGTTACATTACTGTTATATTAAAGGTTAAAATTAATAACAGAGCTATTATATTCAACATAATATTCAGTGTTGCTAATTTTTTTAATCTGTTAATGCGTTTTTATCGCGTTAATTTCGACAGCCCACAAGATATTTTCTTCACACACTGTATGAGTTGCAGTCTAACATGTTTTGGCCTCCTCCTTTTGATTGACAGGATATAATCGGCCCTGATATAATCGATAGTGAAAAAAATAACTTTTATCGGTCGATACCGATTATCGGCCGATACATCGGTGCATCTGTAATTATTATTATCATGTAATCCCTCTCAAAGCTAAAAAAAGTCCTTTGACTGATGTCAAAAGTAACTGAACTGAGACGCTGTTCAGATTGGACTCTGTTAATGCCGTGTCAGTGTTTTGTGCTTTTGTGTTTGCTCCGGCGCGACGCTCTATTTTATTTCAGCTAGTTGCCAAAGCAACATTTATCATTTTCATTTGGTGTCACTTGTATGTACTAAACTAAAGCTAAAACTTAAATAAAAATAAATAAATACATAAATAAATATTAAATAAAAAACAACAAAATTACAAAAAATTAACATGTAAAATATACAAATAAAAACTCATTCAAATCAAAATATCAATAAAAACAATCAATGATAGTAAAATAGCACTGGGTCAGCTGTTCAGTTTTTCTGTCGTTGGACTTCTGAGGAGCAGAGCGTTATTTTCTGCAGAAAAGCTGCTGAATGAATGATGGGATGATGGAAGCATGAATAAAGCACACGGCCGTTTTTGCACTTTTGGCTTTGCGGTGAAATATTCAGACGGCATTCTTGTCTGAGGCCGTTTTAATGGAGGTGGACAGTCGGGTGACAAAAGATGCTGTTCGATCCGTCTCACGAAACGCTTTTACTTTCAGAGCGTCTTCATGCATGATTCACAAACGCTGTCAGACGCTCATTTACACACTCGTACCGTCAGCGATGGATTCAAACACTCATCTCGAAATAAACAAATATCCAAAAACCTACACTGATTTCAGCTTATTTTCATTTAGTTTCACTTGATATACTAAAGTAAGTAAAATTTAAAATGAGGTAAAAATGAATAAAAACGATATAGAAACATTAAAAAAAAAAATTAATAAAATGTAACTAAAATTAAAGAGGGATATACAAATATAAACATTCATTCAAAATAATAAAATAACACTAAACCAAAATTATTATGCCAATATGGTTATTTTTGCTAGAATCCCAATTACTGTAATTGCTGCAAAATTTATTAGTATTATTTTCTAAATTATTATTACTATTTTATTACTTTTATTTTTATTAAATTTAACTAATTTGTATGTTTACTTATACATTATTTTTATTTAAAAATGTACATTTTACTCCAAATTCTCATTACTGTAATTTTTTTATTTAATGTAATTTAATTTAAATTAATTTTAGTTAATTTAATTTAATTGTATTTTTTAGTATTATTTAAATTGAAAATATGTGTGACTTTATGCTTGCAACTATTTTTCAGTGAGTACTAAATATAAAAAAAATTAAAATTAAAAAATTAAATATCTC
>NW_015548215.1:279534-280630 GCF_001515605.1 Sinocyclocheilus anshuiensis | reverse complement strand
GGCGCGACGCTCTTCTTGTCTTTTGAAGATAAGAACAAAGCCGATCTCTCACGGTGAAAACATCGTTTGCTTCGCTCAGAAACCTGCAGCGCTAGATTGTGTCCTGATGTCTCCTGCCTTTTGAGTCTGATTCCTCTGATTCCTCTCACGTCCGAGTGATTCTCAGCAGCACTTCATGTGTGTTTGCGCTCGTCATGATAATGTCTGCAGCTGATGTCTCCTGCCTTTTGAGTCTGATTCCTCTGATTCCTCTCACTTCCGAGTGATTCTCAGCAGCACTTCATGTGTGTTTGCGCTCGTCATGATAATGTCTGCAGGTTCTTCATTATTCAGCAGATCGTTCTGGTCGAGGGTCGCGTGTAATGCAAAAAGTGAGGATAAAAGCCTCCGCAGAGTGAATGCATGTAAATGTGAATGTTATTGAAAACACTCGTATGAGACGTTACACACAGATGATGTGATATCAGATCACCCCACAACCTGCACTTATTACAGCGCTCACAGCGAATCCTGCGCTCAAACAGGCCTGAAAGCGCTTCGGAGGACCAGCGTGAAGCTGCAGACTGAAATTGTCCGTCGTCTGCTGAGACTCTGCTCCTGCGGCGCTTAAAAGCCTCCATTAAGAGTCAGAGAAACGTGGAAGCAGAAGTCGAGACGGCAGCGGGATATCATGTCCAGAGTTATGCCGACTTTTTAGCAAGTTCAGAAAAGCTACCTAACAGGGAATGTTCTCACAGCTTTCGATAACATTTTTTAAAAGTTATATAAATGTTAGGACAAAACGTACTTAAAACATTCTCAGATCATCCTTATGATGTTATTTGCACTTCTAAGAATTGTTTTTTTTTTTAATGTTTTAAGCACAAACTGAAAAAATTACATTTTAATGTTCTTAGAATACTAAAAATAAAGATTCAAATAACATTATGTTTTGGATGAAAATTAAGTTATTTAAAAATCAAAACTATAAAAATAAATATTCAAATAACATTGTCTCGCATTAAAATTAAGTTATTTAAAAATAAAAAATATGTAAATAAAGATTCAAATAACATTGTTTTGATGGAAAATTAAGTTATTTAAAAATAAAAAATAT
>NW_015548215.1:271219-279237 GCF_001515605.1 Sinocyclocheilus anshuiensis | reverse complement strand
TATATAAAGATTACAAAAATTGTATGTTTTGATGGAAAATTAAGTTATTTAAAAAAATATATATAAAAATAAAGATTCATAAAGATTGAAATAATGTTATGTTTATTTTATTTCAGCTAGTTGCCAAAGCAACATTTATCATTTTCATTTGGTGTCACTTGTATGTACTAAACTAAAGCTAAAACTTAAATAAAAATAAATAAATACATAAATAAATATTAAATAAAAAACAACAAAATTACAAAAAATTAACATGTAAAATATACAAATAAAAACTCATTCAAATCAAAATATCAATAAAAACAATCAATGATAGTAAAATAGCACTGGGTCAGCTGTTCAGTTTTTCTGTCGTTGGACTTCTGAGGAGCAGAGCGTTATTTTCTGCAGAAAAGCTGCTGAATGAATGATGGGATGATGGAAGCATGAATAAAGCACACGGCCGTTTTTGCACTTTTGGCTTTGCGGTGAAATATTCAGACGGCATTCTTGTCTGAGGCCGTTTTAATGGAGGTGGACAGTCGGGTGACAAAAGATGCTGTTCGATCCGTCTCACGAAACGCTTTTACTTTCAGAGCGTCTTCATGCATGATTCACAAACGCTGTCAGACGCTCATTTACACACTCGTACCGTCAGCGATGGATTCAAACACTCATCTCGAAATAAACAAATATCCAAAAACCTACACTGATTTCAGCTTATTTTCATTTAGTTTCACTTGATATACTAAAGTAAAAAATGAGGTAAATGAGGTAAAAATGAATAAAAACGATATAGAAACATTAAAAAAAAAAATTAATAAAATATTAAAGAGGTTTGCATTTTACCCCATATTCTCATTACTGAAATAAATAAACAAACAAAAAAATATTTACTTATTTATTTATTTAAATTACTGTGTGAGACTTTATGCTCTCACCAGTTTTCCAGTGAGTAGCTCAGTGTCCCGTCTCTCAAGCACAGTGTGACTCTTATGAAAAGCAGTGTGACGTTATTCACCATCAGCAGAGTGAAACACAATGGCTTTATGTTGCTGACAGAGATCATGTGATTGAGACGGTGTTCAGGTGAAGCCGGGGGGAAATTAGAAAAGCGCCGAACAAAGTGGCACAGCTGGATGAAAAGAGAAACCTGTTTTTAAACACTTTCACAGTCCTGGTCTGTTTTGGCAGAAATTGGTCACAGCTGGTTTGAGGCGAGGTGTCTTTATATTCGATGCGTGTAAACGTGAAAACACGAATGTGAGGTTAAACAGCATCTCGAACAGCAGATGCTTCATCCTCATCATGAATGCGATTCGATTGCTTTGAGAGAACGTTCGACACGAGCACGCAGGATTAATCGACTGAGAGCACGTTTGTGTGTTTTCCTCAGCTATTCAGGGCAGAGAAGATGTATTATGATGTGTCTGTGTGTGTGTGTGTGTGTGTATATATATAAAATTCTATAAATTAAAATTCCCATTACTGTAATTACTACAATTACAATTAATTTTGTTTATTATTATTATTATTATTATTATTATTATTATTATTGTTATTATTATTTTACGTTCATTTAATTTTTATTTACTTTTTTATTTAACATTCACATTATTGTAATACAAGAAGTATTTTTATTTTATTTTATTTTATTTGATTTGATTTTATTTTATTTTTTGTATTAGTTTAAATTGGAAGTGAAGATAAGAACAAAGCCGATCTCTCACGGTGAAAACATCGTTTGCTTCGCTCAGAAACCTGCAGCGCTAGATTGTGTCCTGATGTCTCCTGCCTTTTGAGTCTGATTCCTCTGATTCCTCTCACTTCCGAGTGATTCTCAGCAGCACTTCATGTGTGTTTGCGCTCGTCATGATAATGTCTGCAGGTTCTTCATTATTCAGCAGATCGTTCTGGTCGAGGGTCGCGTGTAATGCAAAAAGTGAGGATAAAAGCCTCCGCAGAGTGAATGCATGTAAATGTGAATGTTATTGAAAACACTCGTATGAGACGTTACACACAGATGATGTGATATCAGATCACCCCACAACCTGCACTTATTACAGCGCTCACAGCGAATCCTGCGCTCAAACAGGCCTGAAAGCGCTTCGGAGGACCAGCGTGAAGCTGCAGACTGAAATTGTCCGTCGTCTGCTGAGACTCTGCTCCTGCGGCGCTTAAAAGCCTCCATTAAGAGTCAGAGAAACGTGGAAGCAGAAGTCGAGACGGCAGCGGGATATCATGTCCAGAGTTATGCCGACTTTTTAGCAAGTTCAGAAAAGCTACCTAACAGGGAATGTTCTCACAGCTTTCGATAACATTTTTTAAAAGTTATATAAATGTTAGGACAAAACGTACTTAAAACATTCTCAGATCATCCTTATGATGTTATTTGCACTTCTAAGAATTGTTTTTTTTTTTAATGTTTTAAGCACAAACTGAAAAAATTACATTTTAATGTTCTTAGAATACTAAAAATAAAGATTCAAATAACATTATGTTTTGGATGAAAATTAAGTTATTTAAAAATCAAAACTATAAAAATAAATATTCAAATAACATTGTCTCGCATTAAAATTAAGTTATGTGTCTGTGTGTGTGTGTGTGTGTGTATATATATAAAATTCTATAAATTAAAATTCCCATTACTGTAATTACTACAATTACAATTAATTTTGTTTATTATTATTATTATTATTATTATTATTATTATTATTGTTATTATTATTTTACGTTCATTTAATTTTTATTTACTTTTTTATTTAACATTCACATTATTGTAATACAAGAAGTATTTTTATTTTATTTTATTTTATTTGATTTGATTTGATTTTATTTTGAAGATAAGAACAAAGCCGATCTCTCACGGTGAAAACATCGTTTGCTTCGCTCAGAAACCTGCAGCGCTAGATTGTGTCCTGATGTCTCCTGCCTTTTGAGTCTGATTCCTCTGATTCCTCTCACGTCCGAGTGATTCTCAGCAGCACTTCATGTGTGTTTGCGCTCGTCATGATAATGTCTGCAGCTTCTTCATTATTCAGCAGATCGTTCTGGTCGAGGGTCGCGTGTAATGCAAAAAGTGAGGATAAAAGCCTCCGCAGAGTGAATGCATGTAAATGTGAATGTTATTGAAAACACTCGTATGAGACGTTACACACAGATGATGTGATATCAGATCACCCCACAACCTGCACTTATTACAGCGCTCACAGCGAATCCTGCGCTCAAACAGGCCTGAAAGCGCTTCGGAGGACCAGCATGAAGCTGCAGACTGAAATTGTCCGTCGTCTGCTGAGACTCTGCTCCTGCGGCGCTTAAAAGCCTCCATTAAGAGTCAGAGAAACGTGGAAGCAGAAGTCGAGACGGCAGCGGGATATCATGTCCAGAGTTATGCCGACTTTTTAGCAAGTTCAGAAAAGCTACCTAACAGGGAATGTTCTCACAGCTTTCGATAACATTTTTTAAAAGTTATATAAATGTTAGGACAAAACGTACTTAAAACATTCTCAGATCATCCTTATGATGTTATTTGCACTTCTAAGAATTGTTTTTTTTTTTAATGTTTTAAGCACAAACTGAAAAAATTACATTTTAATGTTCTTAGAATACTAAAAATAAAGATTCAAATAACATTATGTTTTGGATGAAAATTAAGTTATTTAAAAATCAAAACTATAAAAATAAATATTCAAATAACATTGTCTCGCATTAAAATTAAGTTATTTAAAAATAAAAAATATGTAAATAAAGATTCAAATAACATTGTTTTGATGGAAAATTAAGTTATTTAAAAATAAAAAATATATAAAAATAAAGATTCAAATGACATGTTTTGGATGAAAATGAAGTTAGTTAAAAATAAAAACTATAAAAATAAAGATTAAAAAAACATGTATTTAACATTCACATTATTGTAATACAAGAAGTATTTTTATTTTATTTTATTTTATTTGATTTGATTTTATTTTATTTTTTGTATTAGTTTAAATTGGAAGTGTGTGTGACTTTATACTCAATGTACCTAAAATATCTTTTGAAAAATTAAAAGACATTACATTTTACCCTAAATTCTTATTACTGTAATGCAAAAAAATATAAATTTAATTAATTTAATTTAATTTGTTTATTTTGTCATTATATAGAAAATGTGTAAAGATATGCTTAAGACAAATTTTCAATGTGTACTAAAAATAATTTTAAAAAATTATAAAATTTTTTGCATTTTACCCTTAATTCTCTTTATTTTATTTTATTTTATTTTATTTTTAGTAGAGAAATGTGTAATTTTAATCTCATGACAATGTGATGTGATGATATATATATATATACGCACATACACATACACACACACACACACACACACACACACACAAAAGATCTATTATTTAAAGTATTATTTAAATAGAAAATGTGTGTGGCTGCATGCTCAATTTCCAGTGAGTATCATGGTGTGTGTTTTGGCAGAAATTGGTCACAGCTGGTTTGCCTTTTCTGTCTGATGCGTGTAAACGTGAGAACACGACTGTGAGGCTGATACGAGATTAAACAGCATCTCAAGCAGCAGATGTTTCATGCTGATCATGAATGCGATTGGATTGCATTGAATACGAGTGCGTAGGACTGGAGTGAATGCGAGCGCGTGTTCGCCGTGTTCTCTGGCGTCTCCAGCTATTCACAGCAGATGAGATGTGTTCTGATGTCTGGCAGGACGACACTCATCTGCCACAATGCGCTGGTAAGGGGATCAGGGCTAGCGTTTGTCAGTTTCGCCGTGTTTCTCTACTGTTTGCGTCTCCCACGCAGGAACCCGCGGCCGCTTGCGCAGTTTTCATTTAAAACGCTCCTCCGGCTCTCTGTTGTCCGCTCCGGTGCGTCGCAGCCAAGTGTAATGCGAGAGCAGCCGCTCTCCTCTATTTCTGGAGACAATTGCTCCTGCGGTTTGTTCTCGCTCTCGTCCCCCGGGGCCTCGTGTATCTGCCTCTGCTCTCTTCTCCGTTTTTCCACTGCTATTGTTATCTGGTCAGGAGAGTATCTGTGTGTCTCAGAGCATCGCTGATGATGACAGAAACAGCTTTTATTAATGCATGGATCATATGCTAAGAAATCTTTATCCTTTTTTGATTTCCCCGGTTCCTCTCAAAGAACAGCAGAAGAACCAGTCGTGCTGCTTTTACAGCCCCTGAGTGTCATTTTATCATAGTTTCTGTCATTTTATGATATTTTATTCAAAGCTGATTTTTATTAACTTCTGTGGAAATCACAACAGTATTTTATCTTTAAAAAATTTTAGGAGTTTTTTTTTTGGGTGAAGCTCAGCTTCAGATTTTATTTCACACCAAAAAGAAAGAAAACGGGGCCTAGTTTTAGAATTAGTATTTTTATATATTTTTTTATTATAAAATATTCTTTTTATAAATTATAAAACTTTTTTAAACTTGTCAAACTTTCTGGTCTGGCTTTCTCAAGCCAACTTCAAAGTTTGTCGAGACAAACTTTTTTTATCTAGTTATAAATTAAAATTCTCTTTACTGTAATGCATTCTTTATTTAATTTAATTGAATAGTTTATTTCATTTAATTTCTTATTTAAATTTTGGCTCACCCCATTTTTCAAATAATAAAATAATTATTTATATATAAAAAAAAAAAAACATATTTTACCCCAAATTCTCATAACTTTAATGAAAAAAATTTAAAATGTGTGTGACTTTATGCTCACAGCATTTTTACAGTGAGTGCTTAATTTTTGTATTAAAAAAAAAAATCTAATTTTACCCTAAATTCTCATTACAGTAATGCAATATATATATATATATGACTTTGCTCACACCATTTTTCCAGGTAGTACTTCTTTTTTTTAACTAAAATTTTTTATTTAAATCGAACACTTACTGTAATGCAATATATATATATAATTTTATTATTTGAAAATAAAGTGAAATAAATTGAAAAAGAAAATTTGTGTTACTTTATGTGCACCAATTTTCCAATGTATACTTTTACTATAGTATTGTACAAAATGAGAATCACCCTTTTTTTTATTTTATGGCCTGGACAGGTTTGGTTGGGGTTTTGTTTATTTGTAAATTTGCCTGAATCCGAATCTATGGCTTTGTGTTTTCTGTTCAGGCCTCCAGAATCTGGCACTGATCCTCAGCAGGTGTAAATCTGGCAGGTTTATGAGAGAGGGAATAAATCAGGGATCTTTAGAGATGCTTTAAATCTGCTGAACACACGAGGCTGATCAATACGTCCAGCGCTTGGCCTCAAGTTCACATATATCACACTCAGACTGAAGCATGAATCTTCTGATCATCGTCTCTCTCTCTGAGAGTCTGGCTGCAGTGACCCGTCTCTCTCTCTCTCTCTCTGTTGTTGTTGATGCAGGTTTTATTGGTTTGTTGTATTGTCCGTGTGCTGATTACCCGTTTCTAACAAGCATCCGCTCACATAGCGCTCCAGCAGCTTCCGGTTGCCATGGCTGCAGCTTCCTCCACAAAGCCACTTACAGTAACATTTACAGTCATTATTACCTTATGTGACACTTAAAAAAAGGTTAATGTAAATTTATATTTATATAAAGCAGGTTCCGAAAGTCTACACTGATCACACTGAAATCACTAAAACTTGTGAATTTTATTTATTTATATTTATTCATTTCAATTAAAGCTGGAAAACAGGTTTAAAATTTTGAAAAGTTAGGAATAATATACCACATCACTAAAAATCACTAAAATCTATTAATTTAATGTATTTATTTATTTGGTTGGTTGGATATATATATATATATATATATATATATATATATATATAGACTTATTAATTAATTTTTTTCAATTAAAGCTGGAAAACAGGTTTAGAATTTTGAAAAGATATGAATAATAAAGCACATCACTAAAAATCACTAAAACCTTAAATTTATTTATTTATTATTTATATATAATATATAAGCTACTCCTAAATATAATATAGAAACTTGAATTTTCTGTGAAGCTGCTTTGCAACGATTTGTATTGTGAAAAGCGCTATACAAATAAACGTGAATTGAATTTATTTATTTATTTCAAATAAAGCTGGAAAACAGTTTTAGAATTTTGAAAAGTTAGGAATTAAATAGTAAAATATAAATAGTACAATATAGTAACTAGTAAGACATTTTTCATATTCATGTTCTTGTTTTTGCAATAGAAGAAATTAAATTTGAAATTGTATTTATGTATAAAAATGCTAAATAGACACATTCTACTGCTGGATATCAGACTTTTGCAACCCTCTATGAATTCAAATAGTTGCACATGTAAGTAGTATGTGAATATCCATATGCATAATATTCATAATCAGTATGACAGTATGTGGTAATGACTTCTTAATGAAAGACACACACATATACTGAGTGCTAAGAATGAATCTGCAGGAGGTGTTTGTGTTTCTGAAGAATGAAGCGTTGTCCTGATGTGGTTCATGCAGCTGCGTGTGTGGCTGGCTTCAGCGGTTGGTGTTGATGTGTGCTGGCGTGTGTCTGCGGTTCAGCTGAAGGTCTGTAGATCACAGCGGTCAGTGTCATATCGGTAAAGTAATGGCTGGCCTTTAAGTCGGCAGTAAATCTTCAGAGAGTCTTTGTTCTTTGTTCTTCTCAGCACCGGCTCGTCATTAAACATCCTATCACTCGCCTCTCGCTCTCTAATTAATATTTGATGCCGTCTGATCCAAATAGTGTCTGTAGTTGTGTAGTAACACGTTAAACTTAAAAACATTATTTAAAAAAGGGAATGAAAGAAAAAACATATATATTAATATATTTTTTATTTTTAATAAATTTATTTATATTTAATTGCTAGCATGCATATAAACTGTATATATTGTATATATTTTATTTTATTTATTTATTTTAGATTATTTAATTTTATATGGATATTGGTCATGTCTTTAAAGTTATATATATATATATATATATATATATATATATATATACTGTACATATACACACACACACACATATATATACATATATATATATATATATATATATATATATGTATG
>NW_015548215.1:267406-271093 GCF_001515605.1 Sinocyclocheilus anshuiensis | reverse complement strand
TATATCGTTTAATTTTTAAAATATTTTATATATTTATTCTGATTTAATATTAATTTAATATTTAATATTTAATTTTATATCCACTAGCATGCATATAAACTGTATCTATAAACATTAATAATTTTTATTTTGTATGTTTTATTTTATTTTTAATTAAATTTTATATATTTTTAGTATATTTCCTATTTATGTAAATCTTTATTTTAGATTTTGATGTTATTAGTTATAATGTAGATCTGAAGACATCTGTCATTATATATTCAGTATGTGTGTACTGTATGTATATATATATATAAGTATATTATATTTATTTCAGATTATTAAATTTTATACATTTTAAGATGTTAGATAGACATAGATACAGTAAAAACACAAGCCCCCCTCCCCCTCCCCAGAAAACAGGTTTATTTAGTTTTTTGCCGAATGTAGGAGTTTGACCTTCTTCCGTTGGAGGATCTGCTGGCTTTCACCGGATTTACAGCTGAACATCATGTAGGCGATTAGCAAATGACTAAATGATTCCCCAACAAAAGTTATTGATTCTATTAACCTTTGTGAAATAATTAATCCGTGTCTGATTAACCTAAAGCCCTCTTAATTCAATTATTAATCAGTCTGGGGTAATGTTCAGCTAATTGCACCAATCACACATTTTAATTGCGGTTTCATATGAAAGAGTCGAGCTGCAGTTTTGACTTCACTGCTGCCGTAATGAACAGAGCTTCTGAGCAAACAAATACAAATACCAAACGCTGCTTAAATGCAATCTGTTTGATAAAACACAGAAAATGGATGGATGTACATGTGGGTGGATGGATGGATGGATGGATATATAATGGATGGATGGATAGATGATGGATGAATAGATGGATGGATGATGGATGGACGTGTGGGTGGATGGATGGATGATATATAATGGATGGATGGATAGATTGATAGATGATGGATGGATGGATGGATGGATGGATGTGTGGGTGGATGGATGGATGGATGGATGTGTGGGTGGATGGATGTGTGCATGGATGGATGGATGTGTGAGTGGATGGATGGATGTGTGGGTGGGTGGATGGATGGATGGATGGATGAGTGGGTGGAGGGATGGATGGATGGATGAGTGGGTGGAGGGATGGATGGATGGATGAGTGGGTGGAGGGATGGATGGATGGATGAGTGGGTGGAGGGATGGATGGATGGATGAGTGGGTGGAGGGATGGATGGATGGATGAGTGGGTGGAGGGATGGATGGATGGATGAGTGGGTGGAGGGATGGATGGATGGATGAGTGGGTGGAGGGATGGATGGATGGATGAGTGGGTGGAGGGATGGATGGATGGATGAGTGGGTGGAGGGATGGATGGATGGATGAGTGGGTGGAGGGATGGATGGATGGATGAGTGGGTGGAGGGATGGATGGATGGATGAGTGGGTGGAGGGATGGATGGATGGATGAGTGGGTGGAGGGATGGATGGATGGATGAGTGGGTGGAGGGATGGATGGATGGATGAGTGGGTGGAGGGATGGATGGATGGATGAGTGGGTGGAGGGATGGATGGATGGATGAGTGGGTGGAGGGATGGATGGATGGATGAGTGGGTGGAGGGATGGATGGATGGATGAGTGGGTGGAGGGATGGATGGATGGATGAGTGGGTGGAGGGATGGATGGATGGATGAGTGGGTGGAGGGATGGATGGATGGATGAGTGGGTGGAGGGATGGATGGATGGATGAGTGGGTGGAGGGATGGATGGATGGATGAGTGGGTGGAGGGATGGATGGATGGATGAGTGGGTGGAGGGATGGATGGATGGATGAGTGGGTGGAGGGATGGATGGATGGATGAGTGGGTGGAGGGATGGATGGATGGATGAGTGGGTGGAGGGATGGATGGATGGATGAGTGGGTGGAGGGATGGATGGATGGATGAGTGGGTGGAGGGATGGATGGATGGATGAGTGGGTGGAGGGATGGATGGATGGATGAGTGGGTGGAGGGATGGATGGATGGATGAGTGGGTGGAGGGATGGATGGATGGATGAGTGGGTGGAGGGATGGATGGATGGATGAGTGGGTGGAGGGATGGATGGATGGATGAGTGGGTGGAGGGATGGATGGATGGATGAGTGGGTGGAGGGATGGATGGATGGATGAGTGGGTGGAGGGATGGATGGATGGATGAGTGGGTGGAGGGATGGATGGATGGATGAGTGGGTGGAGGGATGGATGGATGGATGAGTGGGTGGAGGGATGGATGGATGGATGAGTGGGTGGAGGGATGGATGGATGGATGAGTGGGTGGAGGGATGGATGGATGGATGAGTGGGTGGAGGGATGGATGGATGGATGAGTGGGTGGAGGGATGGATGGATGGATGAGTGGGTGGAGGGATGGATGGATGGATGAGTGGGTGGAGGGATGGATGGATGGATGAGTGGGTGGAGGGATGGATGGATGGATGAGTGGGTGGAGGGATGGATGGATGGATGAGTGGGTGGAGGGATGGATGGATGGATGGCTGTGTGGATGGATGGATGGATAGATGGATGTGTGGGTGGATGTTGTCTGTTGACTGTAGCACATAGGAAGCTGAAGTGTTTAGTGATCTCTGAGCGTCTGCAGTCGTCAGCAGCAGTGAGGGAGCGGCTCGTTTGTCTCCTGTGTTTCTCCATCAGCAGGAAGTGCAGGAGGAAGTCCGGCCGTAATAACGCGACCCGTCATCCGGCAGCTTGTGATTTCACCTTCATTTGATTTGTCTCAGCGGGTCTCAGATGCCCATGTCCTCACTAAGACTCCTTCATCCGCCTGGAGAAATTGGAGAAAAAAAGCTTCCCATCCATCTTTTGGTATTCCATTATTTCTCCTCCATATCCAGCGTGCCGAGACCCGACTCTGTAATTTCGCTCTCGTTCGCTGCTGTTTGGCTCTTTTCCTCTGGACTTCAGCAGAAATTCAGCCCTGCGTGTCAAAGTTCAGTGTTTTATATATTGGAGAATCGCGAGGCCTCGGGCCGGCGGCTTTAGCCAGTTAATTAAATGTGTTCAGAGGAAGACTCTTGGCTAACATCACAGCGCCGGTGCCGGTTCAGCAGCGGATTATCCCGGCTGAACACTGTCCTGTTGAAGCAAACATGGAGCCAGTGTGTTTTCCAGGAACCGCCGCTGATTGTCCTGCGTTACGCGCTCGTATGTTGCTGCTGAAGCCATTTGGCTGTTGTGTGTTTGTGATTTGCCAGTCAGATGTTTGTTAAGACTCACAATGAAACGCCAGATTCTACCAGAAGCTGCCAGAAGCTCAAACAATCTTGCACATAACACAGGTGTCTTGTCAGAACGCCATCACTTAAATTTAAAATTTTAAAATATATTTACATTTACATATTTTATATATTTACATTTTTGTATTTATATATATAGTTTATTTGTATTAATTAACATTTTAGATATTTTATATTACATATTTTATATATTGTTATTGTTGTTTTTTATCGATTTTATATATTTTTCTATTGCACATGTATCATTTATTTAAAAAATATTTTTTATTGATAGATTTTATATGTTTTCATATCACATTTTACATATTGTTATTTTATGCATTTATTTTATATATGTGTTTATTTCTTTATTTAACAAATTTATATAGTTCTTTTCCTGATTGACTGCTACCAAGAACAGGTTGGGTGATATAT
>NW_015548215.1:263181-267315 GCF_001515605.1 Sinocyclocheilus anshuiensis | reverse complement strand
ATATATGTGTTATATATAAAATATTAATATATAGATATTTATTTATTTATTTATTTGTTAGAACATTTATTTATTTATTTGAATTTGTTGGTTATATATGTATTTATTTAGTTGATTGGATAGAGTTTTATTTATTGCAATTTAAGCTAGAAAACAGGTTTAGAATTTTGAAAAATTAGGAATAATATACAACATCACTAAATTCACTAAAACCTTGAATTTATGTATTTCTTTCATTTTATTTGACAAGTATATCTTGTATATTTGCAGTTCCTCCTCAGAATTCCAAATAACAGCACATTTATTTAGATTTGATGTTTTCATGTAATTTATTTTATATATAAATAACCTATTTGGATGTATTTATTTGCATATTTATGTATTTTTATAGATATTTTGAATAATATTTATAATTTACTGTATTTTTTTATAATTAATATATTTTATATAGTTTTTCATCATTGAGTGATATATATATATATATATATATATATATATATATAACACACACAAACATAAGATTTTAGATTTGAGTAAATAACTTAAGATTCAAGATTCTTGCGATGAAAATAACAGCATCTTCTGTGGCTGTGATGAATCACATGATCTGCTCCGGGTCAAGTGCGCTGTGTTTAGGGCTTGTTGCTGTAAAATGATGTTTCCAGGGTACGTCACGTCGCATGCTGCTGTTCTTTAATTGCTCCCAATTAGCAGCGCGCCAGCAATTACAGCCGGCAGTTTGTGTTCTCCCCGGTGACACTGGTTTACAGAGAAACAGAAGAACAGGACTGACCTTCAGCGCTTCACACGCTCCTCCTCCGCCAATTATTTCTTTCAGAACTTCCACATTTATTTGGCAGCTTCAGTGTCTCACAACAACCGCGCTAGATGCTTTGGCGAGGTCAGATCACGGCCTGGCGTTTCAGACGCTTATTAGCAGGCTTAGAGTCATGTTTTCTGTGCTTGTGTTGAAGGAACATCTGCAGGAATCTGTGGATCTGGACGAGGGGTTTATTAGCAGCAATACAAGACAGTGAATGTGGAGAATCTGCAGAGCTTTTGATTCTTCACTGGTGCTTATTAATAAATCATCTTTTCTAAAATCACAGTTCTTCCTTTTTATATATTGAAAACTGAATTTCAGACTTACTGGTCTATCTTTAAAAATGCACATCCAAAAATACCATGGTACTTTCATGGTATACTGTATGTGAAAAACCATAATGATATAATTGGTAAAAATGTAATGGTAATACTATGGTACTTTTTGGAATGTGTGATTATCATATTGATATACTATTAATGTACTTTTTAAACAAAAATAACAGGGTATCACCACGACCAAAGACCATGTGAAAATGCACAAAAACTGTAAAAAACAAACAAAATAATAAATGAATGAATGAATAAATAAGGTAGTTTAATGAAGTAAATAATGCTATTTTTTATTTATTTGTTAGTTATAAATGTTATATTTTTTTGTTTTATATGTGTATATATATATATACAGTGGGTACGGAAAGTATTCTGTGTGTACATTAATGAGGAAAAAAAATTAACTTAAATGATTTTAGCAAATGGCTGCAATATAACAAAGAGTGAAAAATTGAAGGGGGTCTGAATACTTTCCGTACCCACTGTATATATATATATACTTTTTAAATAGTAAATTATATATTTTATGGCAAAACTGTAAAAACACCATAAAATATGGTGCATTAATGTGGCCGGCTGTGGTTGAAGAGGCTGAATTTTCAGGCAATAAAAGTGAAGTGAGGACGGAGTCACATTAAACGCTCGACTCGGAGCTTCAGCTGTTCACGGATGCATTATTAACACTCCAGTCTAATTGGAAATTAGAATTATCAGCCATCTCTCTTTTTTATATGCAAATTGACCCTAATGAAAAGGCGATCCTTTATTTCAGTGCAGGAGAGGAAGACTCTCCACCGTTAGAGAAATCAGGGTGTCTAATTGGAGCCTCTCGGCCCTCGGGGAACAAGTGTGTGCGTGTGAGTGTGTGTGTGTGTGAGAGTTTGAGAGTGTGTGTGTGTGTGAGAGAGTGTGTGTGTGTGTGTGTGTGTGTGAGAGAGTTTGAGAGTGTGTGTGTGTGTGTGTGTGTGTGTGTGTGCGTGTGTGTGTGTGTGTGTGTGTGTGTGTGTGCGTGTGTGTGTGTGTGTGTGTGTGTGTGTGTGCGTGTGTGTGTGTGTGTGTGTGTGTGTGTGTGCGTGTGTGTGTGTGTGTGTGTGTGTGTGTGTGCGTGTGTGTGTGTGTGTGTGTGTGTGTGTGTGCGTGTGTGTGTGTGTGTGTGTGTGTGTGTGTGCGTGTGTGTGTGTGTGTGTGTGTGTGTGTGTGCGTGTGTGTGTGTGTGTGTGTGTGTGTGTGTGCGTGTGTGTGTGTGTGTGTGTGTGTGTGTGTGCGTGTGTGTGTGTGTGTGTGTGTGTGTGTGTGCGTGTGTGTGTGTGTGTGTGTGTGTGTGTGTGCGTGTGTGTGTGTGTGTGTGTGTGTGTGTGTGCGTGTGTGTGTGTGTGTGTGTGTGTGTGTGTGCGTGTGTGTGTGTGTGTGTGTGTGTGTGTGTGCGTGTGTGTGTGTGTGTGTGTGTGTGTGTGTGCGTGTGTGTGTGTGTGTGTGTGTGTGTGTGTGCGTGTGTGTGTGTGTGTGTGTGTGTGTGTGTGCGTGTGTGTGTGTGTGTGTGTGTGTGTGTGTGCGTGTGTGTGTGTGTGTGTGTGTGTGTGTGTGCGTGTGTGTGTGTGTGTGTGTGTGTGTGTGTGCGTGTGTGTGTGTGTGTGTGTGTGTGTGTGTGCGTGTGTGTGTGTGTGTGTGTGTGTGTGTGTGCGTGTGTGTGTGTGTGTGTGTGTGTGTGTGTGCGTGTGTGTGTGTGTGTGTGTGTGTGTGTGTGCGTGTGTGTGTGTGTGTGTGTGTGTGTGTGTGCGTGTGTGTGTGTGTGTGTGTGTGTGTGTGTGCGTGTGTGTGTGTGTGTGTGTGTGTGTGTGTGCGTGAGAGTGTGTGTGTGTTTGTGTGTGTGTGTGTGCTCTGTAAATATGTGTCCGGTGTGTGTGTGTTGTTGTGAGGTGTTTGCAGACTCGAGGTAAGGTCAGGTGCAGCGTCTCCAGAAAAACTCTTATTAGAGAAAGCGAGCTCCTGGGAATCCGTACGAGCTGCTTCAGTTCAGACTTCTCGTGGCCTTTCAGTGTTTCTCAGCAGTCAGAGAGCAAGTTACAGGTCACGGAAAACATGCAAATATCATGGAAAATGAGCAAAATCTAGTTTTCTGTGCTCTAAAATATTTCACTTGTATAGGGTTTTATTAACATAATTTGTACAATAAGTATAATCGGTAACACTTTACCATTGTTATCATTAGTTACTTCAACTAACAGTGAGTAATATATTCAAAAGCATTTATTAATCTTTGTTAATCTTAGTAAAAATATAATTTTTCATGTTAGTGCATTAACCAATGTTAACAAATCCAACTTTGAATTTTAAAACGTATTGGTAAATGTTGAAATTAACAATATTAATAAATGCTGTAAGAGTAGTTCAGTGATAGTTCATGTTAACTAATGTTCAATGAAACCTTATTGTAAAGTGTTACCATAAAATCATTAAAATGTATTTTTTCCAAATACTTGATTTACAAATTATATGTACAAGTTATTGTATACGATTTATTCTTCTTTTAAAAAAAAAAAGAAAAGAAAAAAGATAGATGAGTCAGTCTGGTTACCATTGTTATTTTAATATTTAAAAATGTTATTTTTGTATTTTCCGTTTTCATTTAAAATTTTAATCAAAGTCGTTCTGCCTTTGAATGAATGAAATTCACATAAATAAATAAAAATCACTTTATACAAAAAATAATTAATATTATATCTATAACTATTTATAGATGTATTTATATTTACACATTTATTTATATTATATAATAATTATATTTATATTTATTTATATATATATACCAGTAAACATTTATATATAAGCATTTAAAACGTATTAAATAATTTTAACAAGTTCAGTTAGTTTTAATTTTAATTTTAATTTTAGTTAAAGTGAAGTGTGTGTGTGTGTGTGTTTGAGTTTGAGTGTGTGTGTGTGTGAGTGAGTTTGAGTGTGTGTGTGTGTGTGTGTGTT
>NW_015548215.1:261495-262539 GCF_001515605.1 Sinocyclocheilus anshuiensis | reverse complement strand
GTGTGTGTGTGAGAGAGAGTGTGACAGTGAGAGTGTGTGAGAGAGAGTGTGTGTGTGTGTGTGAGTGTGTGTGAGAGAGAGTTTGTGTGTGTGTGTGTGTGTGTGTGTAAGTGTGAGAGTGTGTGTGTGTGTCTGTGTGAGAGAGTTTGAGTGTGTGTGTGTGTTAGATACTGGATCTATACGTTTTATTAATATTTTGAATACATTTTTGTATTTTATGTTTCAATTTAATTTTTGTTAAAATTTTAGCAATTTTTGTGTAATGTTTTTGTCATTTTTTCTTAGTAGTTTTTTAATGTCTATATATTCTTATTTTATTTCAGTTTTATTTATTTTAGTAGCTGCAATAAAATAAATGCAAGTTTATATATTACAAACACACACATGTACTGTACATACTGTTTATATATAAATATATACTTTATATATAGATTTATTTTTTTTTCATTTTAGGTCTTATTTATTTATTTATTAAATTTGAAGTTTTAGTTCTAGTTAATGAAAGTAACCCTGAATCCCACAGTGTTCAGAAAAGCTATTTCACAAGCAAAAAATTAACTTAACTCAAGAAATATTCTCTGAAAGCAATTCTTATTATCTCCTGCAACTCTAGTTTTGAAGTAAATTAATCTCGTTTTAAGGACTTTCATGTATTTTTTTATTTTTTACAGGTAAACAAGATAAAACATATATTAAGATATCTTATATTCATAAGATATTATGATGAGATTAAGATAAAATAACATTCACGTCATGATTGTCTGTAAAGCTACATTGAAACAATGTGTATTGTGATAGTACTATATAAATAAATCTGACTTGACAAGAACTAAAGTGTGAAAATGAAACTCTTCATTCATTTAGCTCTGAAATCTGCAGCTTTTCCCCTCATATTTCAGAGTAGTTTGTGTGTGTGGGGTTCATCAGAAGTGAGCAGCTGTTTCCATTACTGAAGCTCATGTGTTTGCATCTCATGTGACACAAAACTAATGCTTTCCCCTTTTACCTCTCCCTCTCTCTCTCTCGCTCTCTCTCTCCCTCTCT
>NW_015548215.1:233333-261314 GCF_001515605.1 Sinocyclocheilus anshuiensis | reverse complement strand
CCCTCCCTCTCTCTCTCTCTCTCTCTCTCTCTGTGTCTCTCTCCCTCCCTCTCTCCCTCTCGCTCTCTCTCGCTCTCTCTCTCTCTCTCTCTGTCTCTCTCTCTCTCTCTCTTTCTGTCTCTCGCAGGAAACTAAGATCGATTGTGTTCGCGTGGCCACTAAAGGTGGGTCTGTGTGGGAGTAATCGAGTGCACTGATTGAAACATGTTCCCTAAAGCTGAACAGCGCTGCCAGTGATTCCAGCTCGTCTGCAGAAATGACTGCGGCTCGGCTGTGTTCCCAATGAAGAACGAGCTGACGCTCATTGCACGCTGATCACTAACATATCTATATACTATATGAAACACAATGCATTATGACAAACAGACACCAGGACAAACAGTACTTCAGGCACATCTGATCAAATCATGATGAACAGATATAGAGCACAGCTCTCATTAATTTTTAATGGTGACTCACAAAGACAGACCTACTCTGGTTGTTAATCGGTGGAATTTTTAGATAATTGCATTTAACAACAGAGTTCCTGGTGACTAAAACTACATTAACCATGATTCTGCAAAGAAATCTCCACCAATCAGAGGATCGAAACTAGCAAAGCCCAACAAAAAAACTGTTTATCTCCCCAAACTACTTATATATTTATTTATATACTATTTATATATTATGTTATTCATTGCGAAAAACTTCAAAAGTAAAACTAAATTACAATAATGTAATATAAGGTCAAATGTGTTTAATTGCCAAATTATATATAAACATTACTATTACTAACATTACAATTCTTATTACTATTCTTAATGTTCTTAAAATAGGCTTAATTTTATCAATGCAAAAAAGAAAAAATATATATATATTATAAATGTATATTATAAATTATATTTTGCATAAAGATTTAGCATTTTCTTTTACTGTAATGTGAAAATAACAATGTTTTTCATTTTACTTTTTGTATCATGATAATATTAGTTTTAATAACACTTTTTTTAAAAATAGGCATAATTGTCTTAATGCAAGATAAAAATATATATCATGGTATTATTTATTTGAATAATTTAAATGTTATTTCAGTTATATCTTTAAAAAACTAAGAAGAACCATAGCAAAAAAAGTTTGAAAGTAAAACAGAATTACATTAATGTAATATAAGGCAAAATGTGTTTAATTGTCATGAAAACACAATGCAAAAAATCATTACTATTCTTAATGTAATGCAATCAGAAAATGTGACGTTAAAATGCAGAAGGGAGCGTTTGTACGCAGAGTCTGACGACTCTGAGGGGAGTCATCTCACGTCGCGACAGATGGAGAATCACTCCGATGGAAACTCGATGGCTTCACGTACGGCGGTGGTGTTTTTGCGTTTTCTGACCTCTGGTGGACCGTTACGAGACTTCGGGCGGCAGTTAGCGACGCTCGGGCCTTTTCTCGCTGCTGTTTGTGATTTAATTGAGCACAGATGGTACATAATCTATTTTCCCGTCTACGTGCCACATCTCTAATGGTGTCAAGCCTGCTCGATGCAAATGAGAGTTTGTGGCTTTAGTTTTCAAGATAATCGTGAACATGAAACCCATCTGATGCAGAAAATCCTCTATTGTTTGTCCAAGTTGAAAATGCATTGACTAAAATTGGTTTTGCATGAACTTTCTCAGCAGTTGCGCTCTATACCTGTCAATCATAACATATACAGATGTAGACCATCAATGTCTCATAAACACACATGAAGGGTAGATTTTTAGTGTTTTCCACATACATTTAAAAAATGTACATGCAATAATTCACTTACCTTCAATGTCCAGCTGTTATTACTCACTGAGCATGTGAATAAAATCTTTCTGGCTTTCTCAAGCTCTTTTCTAAAGCCTTCGTGAGCCGCCATTGACTTTTCCGCAAAGAATACATAAGAGGTTAACTAAAACTATTAAATCCATTTTGTTATTTGAAATAAAGCTGAAATTAAATAAAATATATTAGATAAAAAAGTAGAAATGTTGCCTTGGCAACTAATTGATATGTCATAATTATAAGAAAAAAAATCTAAATTATGACATACTGAGATAAAAAAAAAGTCATAATTATAAGATAAAAAGTCACAATTCAGAAAAGGCCAAATTATGAGATAAAGAGTCATAATTATGTGAAAAAGTCAAAATTATGACATACTAAGATATAATTATGAGATAAGTCACAACTGAGAAAAAGACAAATTATGAGATAAAAAGTCACAATTACAAGAAAAAAGTTACAATTATGAGATAAAGTCATAATTGAGAAAAAGCCGAATTATGAGATAAAAAGACATAATTATGAGGGGAAAAGTTAAAATTGTGACATACTAAGTCATAATTATGAGATAAAAAGTCATAATTGACAAAAAGCCAAATTATGAGATAAAAGTCATACATATGAGAAAAGGGTCATAATTATGAGATAAAAAGTCATAATTGATAAAAAGCCAAATTATGAGATAAAAAGACATAATTATGAGGGGAAAAGTTAAAATTATGACATACTAAGTCATAATTATGAGATAAAAAGTCATAATTGACAAAAAGCCAAATTATGAGATAAAAGTCATACATATGAGAAAAGGGTCATAATTCTGAGATAAAAAGTCATAATTGAGAAAAAGCCAAATTATGAGATAAAAAGTCATAATTATGAGACAAAATTCATAAATATGAGAAAAGGGTCAAGATTATGACATAGTAGATATAATAATATAATAAAGAGATTTTAAAAAAGTTGTGAAGTGCTGTCTGTGTAGGCGGCTCACGAGCATCTGTCTCTCTACTCTGCATTAATAACCCTACAGGTGTAACGATGCCTCAGCGTGTCTGTCTCTCTCTCTCTCTCTCTCTCTCTCTCTCTCTGTGCATGTTGGGCTGGATCTCTTCTCTTGTTCTAGCTGCCATTATTGTGACTCAGCTCACCACGCCGTATGTGCGTATCGCACCCGCTGCCGGCGACAGCCAACTAACAGGTCAGAACTTCCACCATCCACCTCGCTCTGTGTGTGTTAAACCAGGCCTGTTTCTGCTCACTGTGTGTGTGTTCATGTCCAGATCGTATTTCACTCCTAAATTAGAAGGGAAAAAATAAATAAGAAGAAATCATATTATTATATTTATTATTTAATATTTTTATTTATATTATTCAGTATTTTTTATTTTCAATATTTATAATTTTATTACATTTTGCATACAGATTTAGCATTTTCCTCAAATTTTCATGACTGTAATGTGAATTGTTTTGTTTTTAATATTATATTTGCATTAAAATGTAGCATTTTCTAAAAATTGTCATTACAATAATATGAAAATAATATTTAGTTTTTCAATTGATTTATATATCATGGTAGTATTTGTTATGCTGCACAACATGTATGCTGATTTAAATATATATATATATATAAAAGAAATCAATGAGAAAGAGTTTTGTAGCAATGAGAATCATTGAGAAGAAATTGACAATAAATAAATGTAATGTAATGTTATGTAATATAATAAATAAAAACTCAAAAGTGAAATATCTGGATGCATTGGTATAAATGTTTTATTTTTCTTGAAAATAATGTCACAATAAAAAAAATAATTTCAATCGCTATTCGTAATTATATTCATTCTTATGCTAAATAGAATTTTCAAATGTTTTATTTAAATTTTTAGGGTTAAATGTGAGCTGGATTTCCATGTTTTTTATGTTTTCATGTCTGTAACTTTAAAAAAATTTTTATGTAGTGCTATATGGTATATTTCAATATTTCTTCCATGTGTATTAGTGTAACCCATGTTGTGTAAAGCAGCGTTTGTTGATTCGTTTTAGTCCTGAATGGATGCAGGTTGAAAAGTTAATTGAGGATTTTCAGGGTTACCGTCCGTCTGATGAGCTTCATTTGATCACTGCTGTTTGCTTCCTGTAGAAGGTCACTTTCCATTAGCTGAATCTGTACGCTGAATACACGCATTTACTTTGGAAAATATACGCTGGAGCAGGAGTCACTAAATTAGCTGCTTTTTATTCAGCACCGATGTCCGTCGAAGGAATCAAAATGACCCCGGCAAACCCGAAACCCAAGCTTGCGGCGTTTGCAATGCATGACCACCACATCCCGTCAGAAAATTACATTTCAATATTTACTGTTTGTTGAACAGTCCCAGGTGACGCTCTCATCTGCCGCTGTGAAATGCAGGATTTTACCCGTCAGTCGTTTCATTGTGGATGTTTAATGCTAAGGTGAAGTTTTCCACAGATTAACAGTAAAGAGAAAATTGGCTTGTTTTTTAATGAAACCTTATGTAAACACATCTTCAGATCACTCGCCTCTTCGGTCCGTTACTGAATCATTATGCATGATCACGGATTCTGTTCCTCTAAGTGTTTGCATGTTTGTTTGTGAGCGAGACTGTGATGGTTTCTCCTCTGGTCATCTGAAGCGAGGCTGTTTATGCCGATCGTCATCCTCCTCAACCCCTCGCTGCAGCCTGCGGCCCGGCCCCTCTTTAAACACTCTCTCTCGCCTCCATCCAGTCTGAAGAAACTCAGACTCCAGAATGCAAATGAGTGTCATGACAATAACACTTTTTCTGCACTTATGCTAATAAACATACTCAATTTCTGTTTTCATTTTCGGTCCAGAACGTTTTCATGATTTGCAGAATAAGGCGACAACATTTATAATAAAGTCGATATTGTTTGCATACAGTGGTTTTGTATGGAAGCTTATTTCCGCCACATGAGAGAAAAATCATGCATTGATAAATCAGAATTATGAGGCAGAAGAGTCAAAATTATGACATGACAATTAAGTCATGATTATGAGATAAAAACGTACTTCTGGTATTAAAAGTAACAATTATGACATAAAAAGTTGAAATTATGGCACAAAAAGTTGATAATATGAGATATAAAGTCAAAACTATGACATGCTAAGCAATAATTGAGATAAAAAAGTTGTAATTATGACATAAAAGTAGAAATTATGAGAGAAACTAAATAAGTCCAAATTATGAGCTAAAAAGTCACTATGAGATCATACTTGAAGTTGAAATTGACAAAAAGTCATAATTACGAGAGAAAAAGTTAACATTACGGCATGAAAAGTTGAAAATATGAGATATAAAGTCAAAATTATGACATTGTGAGCAATAATTGAGTTAGTTGAAATTGTGACAAAAAGTAGGAATTATATAAAAAGTCAGTAATGGCATTAAAAATCATAATTATGAGATAAAAATCTAAATTGATATGTTGAAATTATGAGCTAAAAAGTCATCAAGATAAAGTCATAATTATGAGATAAAAAGTTGAAATTATGGCATAAAAAGTCAATTATGAGAGAAGTCATAACTGTGACATAAAAAGTCATAATTATGAGATAAAAAGTTGGAATTATGACAAGTCGAAATTACAAGATAAAAAGTCATAATTATGGCATAAAAAGGCATAATGAGAAGTTGAAATTATGACATTAAAAGTAATTATGAAAAAAGTCATAATTGTCATAATTTTTATGTCATGATAGTATGTCATAATTTTGACTTTTTATCTCATAATTATGATTTACCAAACCATTAATTTTTTTCTTATGTGGCAGAAATGGGCTTCCATAGTTTTGTGAGTATCTGCTGGGAAGCAGTTCTTTTGTTGTTGTTTGTTGGGAATCACCTGCGGCAAAACAGAAACTCGAACCCAAACACGGGAACCTGCTCATCCGTCACCATGGTAACAGCAGCCCATAGGCCCGGCTGATGGATGTTGTCAGGCCTTGATTGAAAAAGCGTAGCTGGCAGGAGGAACTGATCCGCGGCCCGGCTCAAATGAGCGCTCGCTCTGTTTCTCTCTGAACTCTCGTACGCTCGCTCAGTCCATTTAGATAACAAACAGATGTTGCTCAGATGTTGCTCTTTATGACTTTTAGTTCTCACGTATGTTTCATTGAAGTATCAACTTTGTCTCAAATGTTTTTCTTCAAATTGCTTATGAGAAAAAAGCTGAGATACTGTAATTGTGACAAAAAGTCATAATTATGGCATAAAAGGAGATAAAAAGTTATACCTTTGTCTCAGTTGTTCTTCCTAAAATTGCTTATGGGAAATAAAGCTGAGATCATTAGATATTTGTTGTATGTGGTGAGAAATGCTTGAATTCATATTGAGATCTGATTGCAGACTTTAGTATTTTGTCTGATCTGAGCACAGTTTGAGACATTGTTGAGATCTCTTCTGAAACTCAAGAGGAGACACATGAGAATACAGGAGTCTCCGTTTACTCTCATTGATGTCTAAGAGAAACAGTTGAGGTTTTATAGAGATATTTGTTGTGTTTTCTTCTTTTCTACAAGCAAAGCCAGTATAATCAACCGATCAACTAACTTGACTAACTGTCTGCTAATACTAACCTGTTTTATTAACAAAAAGCACACAATCATATAAATCTTATTTCACTCGATTTCTGCTAGTGTCAGTGTTTACAGTATACCTGTACCATGTGTTGTATTTACATCATAAGATCACAGTGACTCTCATTTCAGCCATGATTGTCTGGACTTCCTGTTCCAGGTGCCGCGACCCGGAAGCCTGATGCCGTGGAACCCGAGAAACAGACAGATCACACGGTGAAGATCGCCGGCGTCATCGCTGGCATCCTACTCTTCGTCATCATCTTCCTCGGCGTGGTGCTGGTCATGAAGAAACGGTAGGAGAGCTTCACTTCTGTTCAACAATACTTAATCTGATCTGATTAACATGAATGTGCTGATTACCATGAAATTGTGTTTAATTTCTTTAAAGCTGAAGTGTGTCATTTAAGCACCACCGCACTCCCACTATCTGTCAGTCAGATAGCCACGCCCCCAAACTCATGTGACTGGCTGAGAATGCGTCACAGTGTTGATTCAATGGTTCAGTGACTCACTAATAAAGACTCTGAACATTACAATACGACAAAGTATTTAAATGTGGGAAAGATCATGCTTTGGTAATCAGAATTATAATATTAAGAAGTTATGACATGAAAAATCTAAATTATGAAATGAGAAAATCTAAAAAAAATTAGATTTAAAAAAATTATTGCATACTAAGACATAATTATGAGATCATAAGTAATTATGCCATAAAAAGACGTAATTATGAGATACAAAGTCGAAATTTTGACATGAAAATTCAAAAATATGACACACTACGCAATAATTTATATTATGCCAAAAACTAAAATTTCTAAGATAAAAGTCATAATTGTAACATAAAAGTATCAATTATGAGATAAAATGTCATAATTGACACAGTCATAATTATGAGATGCAAAGTCAAAATTATTACATGAAAAGTCAAAAATAATACATACTAAGCAACAACTGAATTATGACAAAGTAAAAATGTATAAGATAAAGTAATAATTGTGACAAAGTATAAAAAATCCAAATTGACATACTAAGCAGTAATTGAGATAAAAAGTTGAAATTATGACAGAAAAATAGAAATTCATTGTCATTGTGACAAAAGTATAAATTATGAAACAAAAAGTAAATTGTGACAAATGAGAAAAAAGTCAAAATTATTTAATGAAAAGTCAAAAATATGAGAAGTCAAAATGATGAGACAAAAAATTATGATATGAATTTAAAAATGTGAGATAAAAAGTCAAAATTGACAAACTAAGCAATAATTGAGATAAAAAAGTATGATGAGAGTCAACAATTATGAGATAAAAAGTCATAATTGTGATGTAAAAACATAACATAATTATGAGATAAAAATTCAACCAAACTGATAGCCCCGCCCCCAAACTCACGTCATTGGTTGAGAATGTTTTGAGTCTGATTCACTTACAGTGACTTTGAACATTAATGTACGAGAAAGTGTTTGAGCGTAGGAGAAAATGACTCACTTCAGCTTCAGAGAGCTGTTGTATTGCTCCTGTACCGTACAGAAGTCTTCCCATGTCATGGTACCATCCAGTGTGTTCTTGAACACACGAAAGTCAAATTAATCTTTGCTGATTTTCTGTTCGCTTTTCAAACGGCCCCTTTTATCAACTGAACACAGAATAATTGATTTGATCGCTCTGATAAGCACCATTACACGGTTTGTGGCACCAATACATGCTGCCTGATGAAATATTAATTTTTTTCTCCCCGCGCTGCTCTCAAACAAACGGCAGCGCTTTAATGACCCGGCGACGGGAAATAGCACAAATATTTTCCAAGCTTATCTTGTGCAGAAAAAAAGAAAAGAGCGAAAGAAAAGCAAGATAAGAGAGAAAAATTGATGAAAGGCGTTTTTTTTTTTTTTCAAAGAGACGCCCAGGGCGCGTTGCTCCGGGCGAGTTTACATTAGATGCGTCCTCAGCTGGAGTAAAAACCCTTGTGCAAACAGCCCCACTCTCGTTCTGCTTTAGATTCAGAGCGTGCTTTCAGTGGTTTCAGATGTAAATTGAAGGCAGGGCTAAGTAAATATGTTTTTAATGAGAGTCATTACCTTCTCAGAATAAGGGTATTTGTCTCTATTGATTTTGCTGTTGAGTCTCAAAATGGCCAAACATTTGGAGAGGGATGCCTTCATTTTGCTGACAAGGCAATTTCCGTCAGATCGTTTGTATGCGTCGCCCGGGCCGTTTTTAGCATAATGACATTGGCATTGCATGTTAAATCTCAGCGTAATTTGATGGGATCCATATCCACCGACATCAGTAATTGAGTCAGGACTGAGTTCACTATTAAGAGAGACAACTAATAAACTTAGAGCGCTAGAATTGCTTTCGCAGCTTGTGTTTGTCGCAGAATTATAAACCTGAGCCCAAACTCACTACTTCTGCCTGTAACGAGAGCTAATCAGCCTGTTTCTAACCGCTCTCTGTCCTGTCCTCTCTCTCTCTTCACCCTGTACTAGACGAATGAAAATGAAGCTGTGAGAGATTGAAGTGCTGTCTCATTACTGAAACACAAGCTGAATGAATTAGTGTAAATTGTTCTTGCATAAATGATTGCGTTCGATTAAATGCAAGCTTTTTGTGTGTGAGAATGGTTTGCACAGAATTACTTCTGCTTGCGTTTCATGAATGAGGTCTAGAATTGATCGACATTTGACGAAACACTGAAAACGTCTTTCTAGAAAAATTAAGTTGACCAAAAACTAACATTTTTGACTTATTGGGCCTCATTAAGAAAGCACAAGATGAACATCTTTTAGTAAATTCTTACGTAAATGTATTCAGTAAACCAAAACTTCAGAAATTAAGTATTCATGATTATGAGATGAAACGTTAATTATGAGATAAAAAGTTGAAAATTTTGACGTTTGAAACTGACATTTAAAAAAAATTGAAATTATTGTATACTTAGTCATAATTATGACATAAAGTCTTAATTGTGAGAAAAATGGCAAAATTATGACATGAAAAGTTGAAAATATGAGATAAAATGTCAAATTATGACATACTAAGCAATAATTGAGATAAAAGAAAAAAGAAAAGTGCAGTCTCATTAATGAAACACATTGTAAATGCATTTGTACATAGACCAAAATTAATAAAGCACACGATAATCACAACATGTAACTTAATTATTAAATTTATGTATTTAAGAATTAAATGGGTTGTTAACTTAAGAAAATGTATATGTAAATGTTGCATTCAACACGAGCAGAATACGTTTGTGTAAATCGTATGGAAAGCCATTCTTATGTAAATGAATGCATTAATCCAAAATTTCTGCCATCAGACTTTTTCAAGGTATTAATAATAATTCATTATATATTAAGAAAGGCGTATGGCTGAAATGTTGGTTTTATAAATAAATAAGCTTAAGAATGTGAGTTATTCCTTGTATAAATTCCTCACAGCCTTATTTTCTTCCGCACTGAATGAACTATGACATCTGAGGATGCCCTTAATGAGATGTTAATGATATTAATAGTGATGGCCACGCCCACACCATAGGCACCGCCCACAGCTCCGCCTCATAAAGCACACACGCAGAACAGAACTCGTCACATGTGTCACCATATCAGGTTTTGTTCATTTTTCTATATTTTCAGACATTAATATTTTTACTTTTTCTTTCCTTCCATTTTCATTCCCCCTCCACCCCTTCCACCACTGCTTTTGCCTTTCCACCCCACTCGGCAGAAGATCCTATCACTCCTACACTTACTACCTGTAAGTAACCACTTTGTGAAAACTAGTTGCAGTGCTTTCTCTTCCACACTTCTCTTGATATTCCATGCATGATTCCAAACCCAGTGATTTCCTTCCTTCCTCCCTTCAAACTCCAGCCTGAGCTCCTGCTGCCGCCGTAATGTGCTTTTAATGATGGATGCTAAGACCAAACCAAACCCTGGCATTGCTAAACCCAGCTTTTTGAATCATTCATCACAGCGAACGCTGGAGCGATGGTAATTCCTCTCTGGAGGAGGTTCTCTTTGCTGCTGCGGTTTGAAGGGGAGGATCTGATCTGATCGCTCGCTGAAGAAAAATCCCCTTAGAGCATAAGAAAGAGCTTCATGAAGCGCAGGAGTCCAGGTTTTCTGTTGCAGTTTGACAGGCAAAGGGAAAGCTGGGCCTAACCCTCAGATGCACAAACGCAGGCGCAAATGGCTCCACGCCTGTGTTAGTGAATCGACCCTCACATCAGCCCCGATTCATCGCTTTAGTTCCTTTCCCTCCATGTTTATCTCAGTTCTGTTCTGTTCAGTTCTGCATGAGTCTGTTAAGCGCATGTTAATCATCATCATGTGTTACACACACACACATACACACACACACACACACACACGCACACTGACACACACACACACACGCACACTGACACACACACACACACGCACACTGACACACACACACACACGCACACTGACACACACACACACACGCACACTGACACACACACACACACGCACACTGACACACACACACACACGCACACTGACACACACACACACACGCACACTGACACACACACACACACGCACACTGACACACACACACACACGCACACTGACACACACACACACACGCACACTGACACACACACACACACGCACACTGACACACACACACACACGCACACTGACACACACACACACACGCACACTGACACACACACACACACGCACACTGACACACACACACACACGCACACTGACACACACACACACACACACACACACACACACAAACAAACACGCACACTGTACCACACACACACACACACACACACACACGCACACACGCACACACACACACACACACACACAACACACACACGCACACTGACACACATACACACACACACACACACACACACACACACGCACCACACACACACACACACACACACACACACGTGCACACATGCACACGCACACACACGCACACACAAACGCACGCACACACACACACACACACACACATATGCGATCTGATTAGATAGAAGTTATAGTTGGATTAAATGCTTCAAACACGTACAATCATCTGAATGTCATTCATTAGATACAAAATATCAAATCAAGTGTAATTTGTTTGATATGCAATCAAAAGTTTGTTTGGTTTGACATGATAAAACAATCGATCATGTTTATAGATATTTGAGACACTTGATCTGATGAAGGACATTCACACATTTATGATTTTGATAGGTTTAAATAGTTAATTTCACATGTGAGTTGTATGTTTAACATGATAAAAATGAAATACATGTGGAATATTTCTATCACTTACAATGAGGTTCCATTAATTAATGTTAAGTTTACATTTATTACAAGATTTAATAATCTTTGTTATCTGTTGGTTCATGTTATCAGTTCCATTAAATAATCTTAACAGATACAACTTCTGATTTTAATAATGTACACTGGAAACAAAAATGGTGTAGAAACAATTTTAACTCCGAAATTGCTAGTAAATTTCACAAATAATTACAAACATGTTGATCTAAATGTGAAATTTTAAAGTAGAAAATGTTTTATTGTATTTTCTTGTAAAACATGCTCCAATAATCAATTTTTTTAAATTAAAAAATTATTTACAACTTCAAAAAAACAAACAATTTTTTACAGTATATTAGTAAATGTTGAAATTAACATTAGGTAATTGGATAGTTAATTTTTAGATATGTTATACTTGGATTAAATACTTGTTTAAACATGTACAAATGTCTGAATGAACACATTTATGATTCATATAGTTGTATGTTGAAATACATGTGGAATATTTGTATCACTTACAGTAAGGTCCCATTAGTTAACATTAGATTTATGTTTGTTTACAATATCTATTAATCTTTCTTAACTGTTCATTGTTAGTTCGTGTTATCAGGTCTATTAAATAATCTTAACAGATGCATCTTTTGATTTGAATAATGTACACTGAAGAAAAATGGTGTAGAAACAATTTTAACTCCGAAATTCTAGTAAATTTCAAAAATAATTACTAAAAATGGCAAAAACACATTGAATTAAACATTACATTTTAAAGTAGAAAAACTGAAATTGTATATTCTCGTAAAAAATGCTCCAATAATCTTTTTTTTTTTTTTTTTTACATTTTTATAAAAATTGTTTTTTACAGTATATTAGTAAATGGTGACATTAACATTAACGAGTTATTTGGATAGTTAATTTTTAGGCATGTTATACTTGGATTAAATACTTTGACAGTCATTTGAATGCGTACAAACGTCTGAAAACGTCTGAATGTCATTCATTAGATACAAAATATCAAATTTATGTTTTGATTCATGTTATCAGGTTCATTAAATAATATTAACAGATACATATTTTGGTTTTAATAATGTACACTGAAAAAAAATTGGTGTAGAAACTTTCACAAAAAATTGCAAGAAACACATTGAAATAAAAATGAAATTTTTTCCATTGTTGGTTCTAGTTAATAGTTCATGTGAACAAATGGAACCTCATTGTAAAGTGTTTCTCACTTAGTAAAGTTTGGTGCTGCTGCGGCATGAATTAGTGTAGTTTATTTTTAGAGGACTCCGCTGACAAATATGAGATTTAATCTGGTTTCTACACGTTGAGGGATTTCTTCAGGGCTTCAGACGTGACATTCATGGAGGAATGTGTTTGTGTGGGGATTCAGAGCCTCAGCCAGGATTAGAATAAGATCTGGAGTCTGTTGATCAAATCCTCCGATATGGCAAAGATTTCCTGCATTTATAACTCTCACTATATTTGGACACAGATACTGCACCACATTCCTCTCTAACTGGATTTGCATTATCATCCGTCTGGTCTTGTGCAAAATCTAGTTTACATTTACATTCATGCATTTTGCAGATGCTTTTATCCCAAGTGCCTTACCTGAAAAATAACAGTAAAGAAACAACGTATTTAGTCAGAAAAAGTCTGTTTTACTTGCACTGTGTGCTATTCAGGTGCAATGTGATGGAGTCTTTAAAGAGTTTTTGTCCTAAGCCACAGCAGGATTTTGATTCATCCCAGTGAATCTTTTAAATCTGTTCACAAAAAAAGATTCATTCACTAATTTGTTCAGTGTCCATTTCTCCAGATTACATATATTTGCGTCATAGCCATTACGATTGATTCGTTAAAAAGCACAGATTCATTTACAACTGAAAGATGTCTTGTGTTTTAGTAAAAATGGCGTGTTTTTAATTTTTGAATTATTTTAAGTGAACAAATCATTTTGAATGAGACGGATGATTTGAAAATATGCACATTTTTATAAGGCAAAATAATTCAGTTTCTGCAGATTCCATATTTACATCAGTAGATGCCGACAAAAAGGAATCTTTTAGGTTATGAGTCACTGAATCATTAAAATTGATTCGTTAAAAAGCACAGATTCATTTACGACTGAAAAATGCCTTATGCTTTATTAAAGATTGCGTTTCTTCGGATCTAAGAGATTTCAGTAGCGTTAAGCATCTTAATGAATTAACTGTCTTCCGTTCAAAATGATTCGTTCACTTAAAAGTGAGTCTTAGGTTAGGATTAATGTGTTTTTTTAATTGAATTATTTTAATAAGACAAATTAAGACGTTTCGATCTTTTTTTGTGAACTGATTCAATGGCGATTTCTACAGATGACATATTTATGGCAATAGATTCCAACAAATGAGAGTCTTTTATGTTATGAGTCACTGAATCATTCAAATTGATTTGTTAAAACGCACGATTCATTTGCAACTGAAACTAGTTTTATTATGCCTTAGTAAAATATTTTATTAAAATTACATTTAAGAGACTTCAGTAGCGTTTAAGCATCATAATGAATGAATGATCATTCAGAATGATTTGTTCACTTGAAGGATTTGTTTAAACGAATGAACAAAATCTTACTGGTCTAAAATCCTGCTCGACATACACTAAAAAATAAGGTGTAGATTTACTTTGAAACCATTTTCACTCTGAAATTGCTAGTAAATTTCACAAATAAACAAGTAACATTGAATTAAACATTGAATTTTGAAGTAGAAAGACTGAAATGGTATTTTCTTGTGAAACGTACTTCAGTAATCTTTGCAGTACAGTGTAGTTGCTAATGAAATCTCATGATTTTATCTGTGATCGTGTCGTATCATGCAGCATTTTCTCCGTTTAACATGGACAGACAAACTCATCATGTTAAAAGCAAGTAAAGGAGATGGATTAAATATTTGAAAATTAGATATTAGAAGTGTATTTTGCCTTAAATGGAGCGTTTTAGAGTTGTATGTAGCTCCTGCAGTCACATGAAGACTTGACGTAATGCACCTTGCTCAAACACGAGAGGGAAAGTTTAGTAGAAAGCGCCTGCCGCTCGTCCCTCTCTCTCTCTCTCTACCAGAGCGGCCCATTTAAATTGGTGTTTGAGTGAGCGAGAGGCCTTAATTAAATCCTTCACCGAGGGCTCACGCAGAACAAGAAACAAATTAATTGTAACAAGAGGATGCACATTTGTCTCGGCTGATGGCTCCTGCGCTGCGGAGGAGAGAGGAAGCAGAGAGAGTCGATTTCCCCGTCGTACGACGGCCGCAAGTCGCTGGTGTCGCTCTCTGATGCAGATAATAGAGCCGAGCCACGAGCCACAGATCAGACGGCCTGTTTACACCAAATGGTAATGCGATCGGATGAGGCGGCGCAGGAAAGTTTGGAAATGAGTCACCGAGAGCAATCAGACTCTGTAATTAAATTAGAGTCTAATTAACATCTATTAATGGGCGCGTGCAGCGTACCTGGGGACTCAGAGCGAGCAAATCCTCATAAAACCTCCCAGAGGAGATCGGATGAACCACCGGGGCTTATGAAGCATTAAACTCTCACACAAACCTGTGAACGAAGCAACCAGCGCAAGCAGAAACTACTGCAAAACTCACCACCATTAACTTACTGCGTTCTGGGTGATTGACAGTTGCTATGTGGTTGCTAGGGTGTTAAAGATGGGTCTAGGTGGTTGCTAAGGTGTTTAAGTGGGGTTTATGTTGTTGCTATGGTCTTTAGGTGAAGTCTAGGTGGTTGCTAAGGTTTTTAAGTGGGGGTTATATGGTTGCCAGGGTGTTTAAGTGGACTCTAGGTGGTTGCTAGGGCTTTTAAGTGGAGTCTAGGTGGTTGCTAGGGCGTTTAAGTGGGATTTATGTGGTTGCTAGGGTGTTTAGGTGAAGTCTATGTGGTTGCTAAGGTTTTTAAGGGGGGTTTATGTGGTTGCCAGGGTGTTTAAGTGGGATTTATGTGGTTGCTAGGGTGTTAAAGAGGGGTCTAGGTGGTTGCTAAGGTGTTTAAGTGGGGTTTATGTTATTGCTATGGTGTTTAGGTGAAGTCTAGGTGGTTGCTAAGGTTTTTAAGTGGGGTTTATGTGGTTGCCAGGGTGTTTAAGTGGACTCTAGGTGGTTGCTAGGGCTTTTAAGTGGAGTCTAGGTGGTTGCTAGGGCGTTTAAGTGGGATTTATGTGGTTGCTAGGGTGTTTAGGTGAAGTCTATGGGGTTGCTAAGGTGTTTAAGTGGTGTTTATGTGGTTGCCAGGGTGTTTAAGTGGACTCTAGGTGGTTGCTAGGGCTTTTAAGTGGAGTCTAGGTGGTTGCTAGGGCGTTTAAGTGGAGTCTAGGTGGTTACTAAGGTGTTTAAGTGGGATTTATGTGGTTGCTAGGGTGTTTAGGTGAAGTCTATGTGGTTGCTTAGGTGTTTAAGTGGGGTTTATGTGGTTGCCAGGGTATTTAAGTGGGGTCTAGGTGGTTGCTAGGGCGTTTAAGTGGAGTCAAGTCAAGTCAAGTCGTGTTTAAGTGGGATTTATGTGGTTGCTAGGGTGTTTAGGTGAAGTCTATGTGGTTGCTTAGGTGTTTAAGTGGGGTTTATGTGGTTGCCAGGGTGTTTAAGTGGGATTTATGTGGTTGCTAGGGTGTTTAGGTGAAGTCTATGTGGTTGCTAAGGTTTTTAAGGGGGGTTTATGTGGTTGCCAGGGTGTTTAAGTGGGATTTATGTGGTTGCTAGGGTGTTTTAGTACTGAGCCTTGAGGTACTCCATACTGCACTTGTGATCGATATGATACCTCTTCACTCACTGCTACGAATTGATGGCGGTCAGATAAGTACGATTTGAACCATGCTAATGCACTTCCATTAATGCCAACAAAGTTTTCTAGTCTATGCAAGAGAATGTTGTGGTGTGGAGTCTAGGTGGTTGCTAAGGTGGTTAAGTTGGGTTTATGTGGTTGCTAGGTTGTTTAAGTGGACTCTAGGTGTTTGCTCAGGTGTTTAGGTGGAGTCTGAATATTTATTGAGATTTAAAAATATTTTGTAAAAAAAACATTTATTACAATTGTTTAATATTAAGCTTAATATAATATTAGCTATATATTACATGTATTATAACTTGTATAATATTGTTGTTATTTTTAATTATTATATTAACATGTTTATTATATTTATTTATTTTTTTAATTTATGTAGTTTATAATTTAATTATTAAATGTAATTGAACCAAAATGAATTGAAGTTAGAGTGTTTTTTGCACCATGAAAATCATCCTTGAAATGCTGCTTTATGAATCACAGAGTGTTTGGAAATAGAAAGAAAGTGCATGTATTGAACATAGTTGTTCTTCTGCCTCTATCTAAAGGCCGACAAACATTTATTCCATTTGTAAGAGCCTTGAAATATTTATGTGCAGCATGTTGGGACTCAGTGTGAAGTTCATGGAGACTGAGCGGCGTGTGGTTCGCAGAGATCTCGTACGTGGAGATTTTAGTGGAGTAAAGGTTATAGTGCCAGCTAATAGTTTAATGGATGTGATAATGCCATTAGTGTAGATGATGTGCAGTTACACTCACTCTGAGATACTGTACTGGCCTTCAAGGGTGTTCTGATCATATTGATGCACAGGAAACATCAGACAGTTCGCTGAGGGTCACACACTTTAATGCATGGTTACTGTACAATTTGAGTTATAGGTAAGCCATGCAACTAGCGCCTGCTGCATATTGATTTAGCTCCATAATAAGTTAATATAGGTATCTCTGACAGATGCTCGTACTGCTGCGGTCGACTGATGAGCAGCAGATGTTTGAGCTTCACCTGCAACAGTTTAATTAAACTGTCAACACATTACATCTTAATATTTCCCCACGTCATATGATCTTTCATGCCTGAAGAGCACATTCACATAAACACACATCATATCATATTAAAATGACAAATCAAGCTTTTTACTCCATCTTTATTAAGGGCAAACCCAGCACAGCATTACAAATATTTCTCAAAAATATGATCAAATGTAAATGTAAGATCAATGCCTTGATGTCTTTGTTTCCCATAGGAAAGTACTATTATTATTATAAATAGTAAGCATGCAGAAATTAAGTATAATAGAATTTACTGCTATTATCTAAGCCTGCTACTCTGAAATGCTGATTTGCATTATTTATAAGCATATAGAAATATATAATAATGAGTAATAATTAATTAATATAATAGAATTAAAATAAAATGATTAATTATACATATAAATAAATAGTAATCCTGCAGAAATTAAGTAGAATATAATTTACTCAAGGCCTGCCACTCTGTAATGCTGGTTTGAAACAATCAGCATTATTAATAACCTATAGAAATATATAATAATTAATAAAATAATAATAACAGTAATAGTAATTAATATAAATATAATAAATAATTTGGAAATATAGAAGTGATTTCCTTTATGACGCTTTATGAAACCCCACCCCAGCGTGGCGTCGTTTCAGTATGCATCGCCACAGCTCCTCCTTTAAGAGCAGAGAATGCTGGGAGACTCGTGCTTGTCTGAGACGTCAAAGTCTGTGAGTGAAAATGTGCAGGTGACCTCTGTATCTGCGGGAAGTGCGTTTGATGGCGTGCTGACAGCTCATGTCAGGCTTCAGTGCTCATTTCAATACGCCGCTCAAATCATCAGTCATACATACTAATAGAAACCTCATGCTACTGTGAGCTTAAATCCCTCAAGCAAAGAACAGCTTCAGAATTTAATAGAGAGTCACTTGTAGTTGGACTGATGGAATCAACTGTCATTGATACCTGTATAATACAATATATCTGCATGCTGTGATGGGTGGTTGCTAGGGTGTTGCTAGGTAATTGCTAAGGTGTTCTGTCATTGCTAGAGTGTTTGGGTGGTTGTTAGGGTGTTGCTATGTGGTTTGCTAAAGTGTTTGGGTGGTTGCTAAAGTGTTCTGGTGGTTGATAGAGTGTTTGGGCGGTTGCTAGGATGTTGCTATGAGGTTGCTAAAGTTTTCTGGTGGTTTCTAGAGTGTTTGGGTTGTTGCTAGGGTGTTGATAAAGTGTTTGGGTGGTTGCTAGGGTGTTGCTAGGTAATTGCTAAGGTGTTCTGTCATTGCTAGAGTGTTTGGGTGGTTGTTAGGGTGTTGCTATGTGGTTTGCTAAAGTGTTTGGGTGGTTGCTAAAGTGTTCTGGTGGTTGATAGAGTGTTTGGGCGGTTGCTAGGATGTTGCTATGAGGTTGCTAAAGTTTTCTGGTGGTTTCTAGATTGTTTGGGGTGTTGCTAGGGTGTTGCTATGTGGTTGCTAAAGTGTTTGGGTGGTTGCTAAAGTATTCTGGTGGTTGCTAGAGTGTTTGGGCAGTTGCTAGGTAATTGCTAAAGCATTCTGGTGGCTGCTAGAGTGTTCAGGGTGGTTGTTAGGGTGTTGCAGTGTGGTTGATAAAGTGTCTGGTGGTTGCTAGAGTGTTTGAGTGGTTGCTAAAATGTTTTGGTTGGTTGATAACGTGTTCTGTGGTTACTAAAGTGTTTGATGGTTGATAGGGTGTTGTTGTGTGGTTGCTAAGGTGTTCTAGTCGTTCCTATAGTGTTGCTATGTGGTTGGTTCGGGGTAGTTATAGGCTGTTGCTATGTGGTTTAAAGTGTTCTGGTGGTTGCTAGGTGGCTTCTAAAGTATTCTGGTGGTTGCTAGAGTGTTTGGGTGATTGCTAGGGTGTTGCTATGTGGTTGCCAAACAGCGATTAGAGAAATAATTTCTACTGTATTTACATGATTCAGCGATGCTGTACTGAAATAAACAGCATAAACCTGTCTAAGGAGGTATTGAGGTTTCAAAGCCCTCTGAAATCATCCGACCAGATCAAACTTCAACTGGTTTAACGGTTTTCTTTCCCCCTGCATAACTAAGGGTTTCTTATCTTAAGGCGGTTTTATGCAACTGTATGAGCAATAGTAATGGTGACTAGTGAAGATCTCGGAATAACAAGCTCCACTTATAAACAGCACTTTGGTCTCAAAGTCACATGTAAATAAAATCAGTGCAATTTTCCCAGCTGAACGTCTTCAGCTATTGCTGACATATCAGACCAAGCGTTTTGTAGAATCAGAGCTCCGGTTTCCATGCAAAGTGCGTCTCGCTCACATTAGCGGAGCCACCGCTGCGTCGGTCTCAGTATCACCCAGAGGTGAGGGTCAGCGAAACACCCAGATTTATATCTGTAAATGAGGAACAGGATGGCTTTTCTGTGTTTTATGTGGTGCTGGTTGGAACAGAGTGCTCCGCTCTCCAGGGGCCCGGGGCCATCACCGTGGCATGACGGGGGCTTTTATTTATGTTTCTCTCCTGGAAAACACAGAGAAACTTACTTGTGTTTAAAATAGCCTTTTTTCGAGGACTATCAGCGCAGACTCACTCTATCTGCAGGGGTTCAGGTTAAACTTCAAATGGATGGAAAAATGGAAAGGAAAGAGAGAGAAAATGTCTTCGGTTACGTTTGAAAAAAATAAAGAGAGAAAACAGAAATGGAAAGGTCTGAGGATTGAGTCTGCAGGGACAGTGACTAAAGTAGCCCAGCGGCATTAGATATGCATGAGCGCTGAATCATCGCCGCGCATTGAGTGAAAGCACAGCGGGAAGGTGCTTGTGTACTTTGCGTTGTCCTTCCTTCTGTCCTAAGATGACTGGAGGCCATTTGAAAAGAATAAAAACATTATCTTGTAAAACTTTATTTTTATAAACCTCAACTAAACTGGAGCTTCAACATCTCAGAGTTCATTGAAACATATCCGGGTCATTTGCAAGTTGCTAGTTCCCCAAAAAATGCATTGCTTATAAGTGTCTTGTTATGCTGTACTATTACCAAATATTGGATTCAATCTTTTTATCAACTTGTTTTCATTCAATTAACACAGGTTTTGTATTTCTTTTTAGAACTGGTTGATCGTAAGCCTCAGTCATCTAAGCTCATGCACCTCAGTTTTTGAGCCAAAATTACCCATAAATAATGTTTTTTTTTTCATTCAAAACCTGGTGCATAAGCTCAGATCGATGAGGCCTACAATCAACCAGTTCCACAAACAAAACCTGTGCTAACTGAATGAAAACGAGTTAACAAAAAGATTAAATCCAAGATTTGGTAATAATATAGCATAATGATTGTTTTACAAGCGATTTTCAAAAGCCTGGTCAACACCAAATTAGGTAAAGGATTTTCAGCACAGCACAGGGGTTGAGATCTTTTGCATTGTGTTCTTCTTCTTTCTGTGCGGTGAATCTCTCATCTGAAGTGATGCGTTTCCTCTCGGCTGGTGCTGTGCTCAGCATCTACTTCCTGTGTCAGGATTGATAGCGGCGTCTCTGCTGCTGCGTGCTGCCAATCTGTCGTGTGTCATTTTTCCGTGCCCAGCAGCAGTGTACTGCGGAGGAACCTTGTGTCTCTTTTTGTTCAGAATTTCCATCTGAGTGAACATGAGGAGAGACACCGTCAACAGCGATTAGAGAAACCGCTTCTACTGTATTTATACAATTCAGAGATACTGTACTGAAATAAACAGCTTAAAGCAGCCTAGGGAGGTTTTGAGGTTTCAGATCCACTTTCCTGAAGTAAATCTGAGTGACATTTGCAAATGCAAAACTCATGCCATGATGATAGGGTGTTGCTATGTGAGTGTTCTGGTATTTGTTAGAGTGTTTGGATGGTTGCTTTGTTGTTACTATCTGGTTGCTACAGTTGTTCTGGTGGTTGCTAGAGTATGGGAGATTGTTAAGGTGTTCTGGTGGTTGCTAGGGTGTTACTAAGGTGTTCTGGTGGTTGCTAGGGTGCTGCTATGTGGTTGTTAGAGTATTTGGGTGGTTGCTAAGGTGTTCTGGCTGTTGCTAGAATGTTGCTATGTGGTTGCTAAGGTGTTCTGGTGGTTGCTAGAGTATTTGGGTGGTTGCTAGGGTGTTGCTAAGGTGTTCTGGCTGTTGCTACAGTATTTGGGTGATTGCTAGGGTGTTGCTAAGGTGTTCTGGCTGTTGCTAGGGTGTTGCTGAGTAGTTGCTAAGGAGTTCTGGTGGTTGCTAGAGTATTTGGGTGGTTGCTAGGGTGTTGCTATGTGGTTGCTAAGATGTTCTGGTGGTTGCTAGAGTATTTGGGTGGTTGCTAGAGTGTTGCTAAGGTGTTCTGGCTGTTGCTAGGGTGTTGCTGAGTAGTTGCTAAGGAGTTCTGGTGGTTGCTAGAGTATTTGGGTGGTTGCTAGGGTGTTGTTATGTGGTTGCTAAGGTGTTCTGGTGGTTGCTAGAGTGTTGCTAAGGTGTTCTGGCTGTTGCTAGGGTGTTGCTATGTGGTTGTTAAGGTGTTCTGGTTGTTGCTAGGGTGTTGCTAAGGTGTTCTGGATGTTGCTAGGGTGTTGCTGTGTAGTTGCTAAAGTGTTGTTGCTAAGGTGTTCTGGTGGTTGCTAGAGTATTTGGGTGGTTGCTAGAGTGTTGCTAAGGTGTTCTGGCTGTTGCTAGGGTGTTGCTATGTGGTTGTTAAGGCGTTCTGGTTGTTTCTAGGGTGTTGCTAAGGTGTTCTGGCTGTTGCTAGGGTGTTGCTGTGTAGTTGCTAAAGTGTTTTGGTGATTGCTAGGGTGTTGCTATGTGGTTGATAAATAGCGATTAGAGAAACCATTTCTACCACATTTACAGATTCAGAGAGACTGTACTGAAATAAACAGCCTAAACCAGTCTAAGGACGTTTTAATGTTTTAAAAAATCCCTCTAAAACCGTCCAATCAGACCAACCTTAGACTGGTTTAACTGGTTTTCTTGATTGGATTCTGGATCTTCATCCAGAACATTTTTTGGTCGTTTATTGAACGCGCTCAGTAACACAATTTCACATTTATTTCCCATTTTCTCTCAGCTCGTTCTTAGTTTTACAGTGAGTCTGACATTTGCAAGGAAATAGGCTCTTCACGCCGTTGCCAAATTCCCTGTCGGCGTTTCAATCACCTTCCATCCCAGGTGCATAAACAACAGCGACAGTCTGAACATCTCAGGCTTTGTCAGGTTTCAACGCCGAGACGCCCATGAAATAACCAGACGATGCATCCACAACAAATCCTGCTTTGTAATGGAAAATATGACAATTTTGATACGCAGAACAGTTGTAGCTCCAGTAATCCCATGTTACCAAGTGTCAGACAAAATGCAGACACAATAGCACAAAATACCGTTCACATGTGTTAGTAGAAACCCATGGGTGATGAGTTTGTCAGCAGCAAAAATAGAAACCAGTACGAATATATTAGCAGTAGCGTTTGGATAAATAGATATCTCTGACAGTAAAGTAAGTACAGCATCACTATTACTACACTGTAAAAATGGTAACCTGCAATTATTAGCTATTTCTACCTGATTTAATGCATAACAGTTAGTTTTGTTGGTATAAATGAAAGTATATACTGTAGGTTGGTGCAGTGACATTAAATACTATTTTTTATTAGCAGTAGCGTTTGGATAAATAGATATCTCTGACAGTAAAGTAAGTACAGCATCACTATTACTACACTGTAAAAATGGTAACCTGCAATTATTAGCTATTTCTACCTGATTTAATGCATTACAGTTAGTTTTGTTGGTATAAATGAAAGTATATAGGTTGGTGCAGTGACATTAAATACTATTTTTAACTTTAATAAAATGGGTTAATTTTGTATTGAAACACATTTTCACCATAAAAAAATAAAATAAAAAAAAAGGGTTATTGCAACTTTTAATCTCACATTTCTGACTTTTTTCCTCAGAATTGCAAGATATTAATTCAGAATTGCGAGATCTGGCCTCAGAATTTCTTTCTCGCTATTCTGACGTTTTTATCTGAATTTTGAGTTTACATTTCAGAAATATTTTTGAAAATATATTTTAAGAATATAAATATATGTTTTTATTAGCATTTAAAAAAATTATTTTGCCCTCCATATATTTCAGTCTAAGAAAATACATTCACATCAGGGTTATTATAGTTAACAAAAAATAAAACATCTAAAAAACACATTTCTGTTGCTTGAAATAAAATAAAATATAAAAAAACTTAAACTTATTTCAGCTAGATTCCAAGGCGACGTTTGTCATTTTCATTTAGTTAAACTTGATGTATTAAAATGAATAAAACTAAAACTGAAATAAAAAAAAATAAAAACTGTATAGACATCATATTTTTGTCCATGGAATTTTTTCCAAGACAATTCCATGTTTTTAACCTTTGAATAGGTATTGTTTTCATTGAATCTGATTAAATAAATGATTAAAATTAATCTTCAGTGGAAACAGCCTGCCCTAGTAAAAAAGTTATATATTTAAAATACTGTACATTTATTTCATACTAAGTATAGTTTAAATCTATTAATACATTTACTAACATATCGCTCAAGACTTACTCATATAAAAATTAGAATTAAACTTTATTTGGGCTACTACTTGTGCACAATGCACATTTCTTAATAGTAAGCCTAAAATGTGTTTTAATGTCACTGTTAATGAGGATTGTACGATCTTTGAATAATATCAGTCTTTAAAGGCTAGATATTTAAAGTGTACCTGAAGCATACTTGCAATAGTTCCACTTTAACACGATCAAATATACTTCAGAATATCTTAAGTTGGACTTCAGCGCTGCTTCCACTCAATTAAAATGCATTAAGTGCGAAAAGACTTTAAGTATACCAGTTTAGCATACCAAAAGTACAGTTGCAGGGTATTTTTAGTAGGTACATAAATAAGTAAATGTATTTGTAGTATACTTAGCATGAATATTTAAAATTTCAAATACATTTTAGTATATTTATTTTTCACTAAGGTGTATTCAACAGAAATGCGCTTGCTCTTTAGTTTTGAATTTTTAACCACAAACCATTATGGTATAGCTTTTTGTTATCTTATATTTATTTAAATCAGATTATAAATATGAACCAGTATGAGTGTGTAAAGGGACTAGTATTCACTGGGAAACTACTGTACCAGATGCTCCCACAATAGACTGCTTAAACTCACGCATTACAGATTAGACTTTAGATAACAACATCTATTAAGTTTCGCTCGTGTGGCAGACGATCTGAAGCAAACAGTTAAGTGATTAGCTTTCCGTTGGGCAGAAATGTTGAGCGGTTGCCATATGCAACGCGACTGAATCAGCAAGATGATTGAGAGGCGGCTTCACATCGCTGTGAGGATCCAGAGAAGCACAAATACATGAGTTTTGGACCCTGTGTTGATGAGTCTGAGAGAGAGTTTTTATGCCCTCCTCTCATTTTCATCACTGTTTCACGGGTCAAGTATGTTCATGTAAAGGTTTTCACAGGGCAATGTGTATGTATAAATGTAAATTTAAAATAAGCAGGGAACGAGGGTTACCATACGTAACTGAGACGTTTACAGAAAAGCCCCATAAATTAGAATAAAGATGTTGAGATATGTTAGATTAGACTGTCGATATTTTGTTGTTTTTGAACAAACCAGCAAGAATGCATAAAGAAAATGTTATAAAAAGCTTCAATTACTCAGTTTTTTTAGTGACTTTATTTATTTCCTGAACCATGGGCAATAGAATAGAATAGAATAGAATAGAATAGAATAGAATAGAATAGAATAGAATAGAATAGAATAGAATAGAATAGAATAGAATAGAATAGAATAGAATAGAATAGAATAGAATAGAATAGAATAGAATAGAATAGAATAGAATAGAATAGAATAGAATAGAATAGAATAGAATAGAATAGAATAGAATAGAATAGAATAGAATAGAATAGAATAGAATAGAATAGAATAGAACAGAACAGAATAGAATAGAGTAGAATAGAATAGGGCTTCTGTGGGTCTTAAAAAGGACTTGAAAAGACCTTAATTTGCCCTTCCATAAATGAATGCCTTAAAAGGGTGTTAAATTAGAGCATAAAAATAATAATGTCTTCCTCAGTATTGTCTTCTATTACAAATATCTAAACATCCTTAAATAAAGATACATTTACTTGAGATGGAAAATGAAGATATAAAGTCTTATTTTCTGAGAAATGTAACAAAATGAAACAAGTTTATGTTTAAAACAAGAACGAATATCTGTCAATGGGAAATTAAAACTTGTTTTCCCTGTGAATTAAATTAATTTCTCTTGTTTTAATCATAAACTCGTAAACATTTGGTCGATTTTTTGACCACAAGAATTCTAATCTTCTGTAAATTTGGTGATTTAAGGATCTTTAGAAAACAAGACAAAAGATCAGAATTACAGTATTTCCAGACTTTATTTGATATTTAATTTATAATGTATTGAAGTTACTTCCATATTCTAGTGGTTTAGAGCTTAAAGCTTCAATTTTTTAAAAATTAAAAATAATTTTAATTAAAAAGTAGCGAAGATCTGTATGGAAGTTATATTTTCAAGCTTTACATTTACATTTAGAGGCCATGTTGACGCATTGTGTTCCATTTCTTTTCTTGGTCTTAAAGTCTTGAATTTGCTGGTATTGCGTTTGACGTTCTGAAATTATTGTTGAGCGGCGGGACTCTGTTTGACTTTAACCCGAGTGTGTCGCTGGAGTCATTAGCGTTTAGCGAGTGCGAAAGTATCTGAACCCACACTGTAAAAAAAATTCCGTAAAATTTACGGTAAAAAGCAAGCTGTGGTTGCCGGAATTTTACCGTAAAAAATACGGTAGCAACATTTTAGGTTTTACGGTTTTAACTTAAATTTACAGCTAAATACCGTAATTTAATTAACTGATATAATGTTAATCTACCAACCTATTGAAGTACTGAAATCTGTTTTGTACCTTTGTAATACACTGATAACCAACAAATGCAGATGGTGATGAGAAAGTCACACGATGAACCAAAGCCCATCACAAGCAGCTTTTAAATAATAACATATATAGAAGGTGCACAGTGTCATTCACACAAACACTAAACACCATCACGGTAACACACATGAAACTGAAATAATGCAATAAACATTCATTTAACAACATTAGGAGTAACACACAACCTTAATATACAAAACTGATAAGAAAAAACTAAGAAGAAACATAGTTATTTCAACAAAAAACATCAAATTTGAAATGTAACGCAGGGAATTCTGGGAATGTCAATTTACGGTTATTCACTGTAAATTATACGGTCTTTTTCACTTCCAAAAACAGTATACTACCGTAAAATTACATGTAATGTCCAATACAGTTTTTCACCGTATATAGTAGGGGAATTTACCGTTAACCATTTAACAGGTTTTTACTGTAACATTTTCACAGTCTTTTACCGTTAAATTCAGGGTCATTTTTACAGTGCACTGGATACGAGGAAACCAGTAATATCTGTGCTACTGTCATGTTCCAGGACTTTCTGCAGAGACTCTAATTCGTTTTTAAGTGCAGCGTGAGAATGTCAGCTCCAAGACAAATCTTTGCTGATACGAGCGTCTGAAATGTATGCCAATTTAGATGATGACAAGACGCAGTAAATCCACAGCCGCTGTTTGCGATGCGTCACACCAGAGATTCAGTCTCCCGATCTCCGCACTTTGAAGTGTTATTACCTCAGAAATCACATTGTAGTAAATCAGATCAGAATAATTGGGAAAATAAATTAGCATAGAGTTGGAGTTTGAAGGAACAGGCGGACTCTATTTAGAAATGCTAGAGAAAAAAATGCATTGTGTTTTTGTGCATTTCAAGATTTATTTAACATAACTATGTATTGTTGAATACTACATATATGTCATAACATATATTATATTAACACACACACAAAGTATATAAAGAGTCAGTTTGAGGTAAATGGGGGCATACTTTTTCAGCAGAATTTGCTCCCATTTTTCAGCAAAAAATTGCTCAATGAAAGGGATGCATGGGTCGTTTAGTTTCATTTAAATGCATGCAAAATCAGACTTGAATCGTTGCTTCTGCAGGTGTGTAGATCGTCACCTCAGAGATCATGATACACCGGGGACAAAAATGATATAGGATTTACTTTGAAACAGATTTCACTCAGAAAATGCTAGTAAATTTCACAAAGTATCTCAAAGAAATGGCAAATAATCACTGAATTAAACATGAAATTTTGAAGTAAATATATATATATATATATATATATAAGATAAAATTATATGTAAATGTAAAAATGGGTGCAATCTATAAAATATAAAATATCTAAAGTTACATATATCATTTTATATAATAATTATATTTAATATTTAGTATATGAAAAAATATACATATACTTTAAAAATTGTTATGCATATATATATATATATATATATATATATATA
>NW_015548215.1:231315-231601 GCF_001515605.1 Sinocyclocheilus anshuiensis | reverse complement strand
GTCTGAATACTTTCCGTACCCACTGTATATATATATATATATATATACTACAAATAATTACAAAGAAATGGCAAGTAATGCATTGAATTAAACATGACATTTTGAAGTAGAGAAGCTGAAATTGTATTTTCTTGAACTACAATAATCTTTATATTATTTAATAAAAAAATATTTTTTTACAGTATAGATGTTTGTTTGAAGATTATTGCCCAATTATAGCACATTACAAATTACATTTATTATTATTATTAATGGGAATAAATTTCTTTTTTTTTCTTTGTTTTTT
>NW_015548215.1:229460-230966 GCF_001515605.1 Sinocyclocheilus anshuiensis | reverse complement strand
TAAATTTCTTTTTTTTCTTTGTTTTTTTGCTTTATTGTATATAATTTAAAAGTTGATAAATTTGTATATAATGATCATTTTAATATATAAAATAAAATTATATGTCATTTTAAAAATACATGTAATTTATAAAATAAATAATTATATTTAATATTATAATAATTACATTTAATATTTAGTATATATAAAATATATATGTACTTTCATTTATATGTAACATTTTTTATATTGTATAAAAAACTCTTGCTAGTAAATGTCACAAATAATTGCAGAGAAATGGCGAGTAACATATTGAATTGCATGTGAAATTTTGAAGCAGAAAAACAAATAAATAAATAAATAAATTCCAGTGTATATGTTTGTTTTGAAGATTATTTGCCAACAGGAATAACTGATCAACTTTATCACACAAAATATTTTGCTCTATGGAGAAAATGCATGGGATTTTTTCGTGCAGAACTTGACTGAGAGCTGTGTGTTTGAGAATCGATCAGCCGTTGTATTTATCAGCTCCAAACTCATTGATTAGCTGTATGAAAGACATTCAGAATAGCTGCTACAGAAAGCAGCGCTAACATGCGTATGTGCGTTACTCAGAGCCTCTCTGATGGCGAGCATCCATCGTTTCTACATTTGTAAAAGCTCGTATTGCGCTGACCTTCAGCAGATGAACGGATGAAGCAGACAAATGGCTTCACTTTAATTTATTTATGTTTAATGTGTGGCTGCAGGTCCGTCCATGCATCGCCGCTCTGTTTTAGACCACGTAAAGCCGGGCAGGATCCATCGAGTCGCTGCGGTGTTTTCCATTAAAGATACGATGGGCCCCGGCAGACCCCTGAGACCCCGAGAGGATCGCATTAAACCTGCCAGCGGCCCCAAAACACAAAGCGCTCTCATTTACTGCCACCGTGTGCAGATGGCCGCATTAAACCTCCTCTCAGTGCATTTGTCAGGCTCTGCTGTAGTGCTTTAGTGCATTGATTACGGCTCCAATGGCAGAGCTTTGCCAGAATCAACGTTTTAAGGCAAATCTGTCTCTCTGTGACCATCTTCTATATATATTATTGAGTATTTAATATACAGAAATTCTAATTTATTTAGATATAAATTTATAAGAATATATATATATATATATATATATATATAGGGATAAAATAACTTTTTTTTTACAATGCCGAACATTTTTTTTTATTATTATTATTATTATTATTTTTTGTTAAGGAAGTTGCTGTATATATCAATTTAATATAATGATAATTATTTTCATATTTAAAAAAGTGTGTAATTTATAAAATATATAATTATAAAAATATATATGTAATTTTAAATATATTTAAATGTAAACATTTGTAATATAATATTAATAAATATATATTAAGGGTAAAAATAAGTATGTAATTTAAAACTAAAGGTTTACATATAGTTTTAAATATACTTAAAGGGGTCCTATTATGCTCTTTTACAAAGTCTTGATTTTGTTTTGGGGGTGTACTAGAACATGCT
>NW_015548215.1:220741-228656 GCF_001515605.1 Sinocyclocheilus anshuiensis | reverse complement strand
GCGCTACGCTTCTCGGCCAGTGCGTGTCCGCCTCATTCCAAAACGCTACAGCACAGCAGCTTTTTCTTCTTCGTTTTCTCTGATCTCTGCAGCAGCACTTCTTCTTCGTCGTCTCGTCTGATGCACTCAACCAAGCGTTCTAACCACAACCTCGCCCCTCCCCACCCCCCAACCATTCCCATTTCTGTAGGCGGGAATTATTTGTAATGATATTCCAATGAGCCGCTTTGTGATATCACAAACCCCGGAAAACCAACGCTGTAGTCCAAACGAGCCGTTCGTTGTAGTTCTTGAAAAGGGATTTTTATTAAAAAACGAAATATCTCCCTTTGGAGTGGACTTTGAGATTTGTAACTTTCTAGATCTTTTTTATGCCCAAACATACACACTACACACTGACTAAAATTAAAAAAGTGAAAAAGCATAATAGGACCCCTTTAAAAATATATACAGTATAATTTTTTTTATAAATATAGATAGATAGATAGATGGATAGATGGATGGATAGATGTCTCAGCAGAGCTACAGTGTCAGCAGTGTTTCTGCAGCTTGTATCTGTACATATATATATATATATATATACTGTATTTATATATAATATATGTGTGATTCAGTAGAGATGGTCTGTTTTCACTGTTACCTGAGCAGTGTTAACCCAAATACAAACTAATATTGCATCAGCCTCCCCTGACTGAGTGTCATCATCTCCAAAGACGCACATCCAGCCTCGCAGCCTCCATTAATTAAAGCTGCAGAGAGCGAGACGAGTGTTTGAGCAGCTGAAGTCCAGAGGCCAAGCAAGCGCTTGCTGGAGTCGGTTCTGTTCGGCGTGACAGACGCTCTCAGGAGTGTGCATTAGTGAGTGAAATCTCCACTCGGAGCGCTGCTGCTGTTCGCTGTTTAATGGGATCGCCGTCCTCATCGAGCTCGAGGATGAAAATGACAGAAACACACTCATGCTGGGTGCTTTTGAGCAACTGTCTTATTCACCTTCTTTGATAAAGAACGATCCACCAGGGCTTACGATTAAAACTGAAACTCAATTAAAACCTGAAATTGTGATATGGCTTAGTGTGACTGTCAAATTGCAAAGGCTGTGATTTAATGAAATATGCATGATGTATATGCGATGCATGTTTCAGAGTGATTAAATTAATAAATACATTTTAGTGAAATATTCCAATAGTAACTTCTTATTTTGTTTAATATTTGTATTTAGTGATAATAATGACAGTGGTTGGTTATATTGCTCTCAAAAATTATTGCTAAATTGTGTTGCTGTAATTTTTATTTTTTACAGTTTTATGTAAAATATATTTTTTCTTAAATACTTGATTTTTTTTTTATTTTATAGTGAAATTACAATAGTACTATTTCTTATTTTGTTCACCATTTTCATTTATTTATTTATTATTATTATTAATAAAGTAATTAGTTGTATTGATATAAAATCACAAAACTTTTTGCTAAATTGTGCAGCTGTATTTTTGGCATTTTCTATAAAGTAAAAATATTGTCATTATAATTTTTTCTGAAATATTTAATATTTTTATTTTACAATAAAATCATACAATATTCATAATAATAAAAAAATAATGATAGTATACGTTGATATGAAATCACAAAAAAATTGCAAAATTGTGCCGCTGTAAGTTTGTTGTTGTTGTTGTTTTTTTACAGTTTTCTGTAAAGGAAAATTATTATTTTTTTCCCTAGATGCTTTTTTATTTTATGTTACAATAGTGAAATATTACAATAATAATATTTCTTATTTTGTGTTATATTTTTATTTAGCAATAATAATGCTAATAATTAATTATATAGATATATAGTCACAAAAATTTTGCCTAAATTGTGCGATTTTTATTTAATTTTTTCTCCCTACATGAATGCAGCAGGTTTCTCCGCTCATGGCTTACGCTCGTACACAGAGAACACCGATAGCACACGTACATTACAGAGACGTCTGTTTGACGTCTGCTAGACGTATTTTTTAGAGTGTTTGCTCATCTGCGATACGTCTATAGGACGTTTCCTATCAGATGTCAAATAGACGTTTAGAAGATGTCGTTAAGATGTTTATGATTTAGAATGCATGCATCTTGCAGACGTCTGTCAGATGTTTGTACACAGCGGATGCTTTCCAGATGAAGCGATCTTTAACAGACCTCTTGCAGACGTGCATGTGCTATCTGGGAAGCAACAGTCTTCTCAGAGTACTGCAGACAGTGATCTGTGTGTGTTTTTCTGAAGGAAACTGGCGAAGAAGCGCAAGGAGACGCTGAGCAGCACGAGGCAGGAGATGACGGTGATGGTGAACTCTATGGACAAGAGCTACGCTGAGCAGGGCACCAGCTGCGACGAGGCCATTTCATTCATGGACACACACAACCTCAATGGACGCAGTGAGTCTCTGAGCATCACACCATAGTTCACCCAGAAACCAGCATTCACTCGCACTCCTGTCCTTACAAACACTGAAGACCATATCAGAGAGTCTGCAGCCAAATGTCAGAAACACCCAAAAAATGTATCTGAAAGTGATCTGATGTGTCTTATATGAATTAAACATGAACATGAATGAGATTTGACACTTAGAATCTGTCTGTCCCGCCCACCTGCTTCACTCAGCCAATCAGAGCTCAGCTCAGGTCTGTCCCGCCCACCTGCTTCACACAGCCAATCAGAGCTCAGCTCATGTCTGTCCCGCCCACCTGCTTCACTCAGCCAATCAGAGCTCTTCTCTTCTCCTTTCACTTTACGTGTTTATCCTCAGATATTCTCTAGCAGGTTTTGCATCAGCTGCTGAAGATTGATTTCAGATGTAGTCTGGTTCAAAAATAAACTACCATAAATAAGTAGCACCCTATCAATCAATCAGTCAATCTTTATTACAGACTCAAGGTCCAAATAAAAAAAAAAACAAGACAATAGGACAACATATACAACCCACAGCATCTACCACACACAATAAAAAGTTACAAAATACAACAATACCAATGTCTCCACAGCTTTGACTGATACCGTGTAGTACTAACCCTTATATTTGATAGACCCACAATAATCTCATTTTTTGAAGCATTTAGCCAGCAGATAAATCTATACATAAGATTTCGTAACAGTGCTTTAAAAGTGATTACTCTTGCACTCACAAACATTTCACTTGCACTATGCCATCTAGGTCTCTTTAGTAAAATTCTCATTGCATCATTATAAGCTACTTGCAGCTTCTGTAAACTAGATGTTCTATAGTTGAACCACGGATGAGCAGTATAAAGTGTTGTACATATGTGACACCTTCACCTCATCTGAACAGAAACGAAACTTACGTAAAAGTATATTCGCCTGCATATAAATCATACGGCGTTGCCTTTAAATATCCTCATCGTCTGTCATGCGTTCAGTGATGAAATGTCCAAGGTATTTTACTTTTGCACACACAGTGAGACTCTTATTAGACAACTTGAAAACTGGAAATGTTATACTTTTATCCTCCTCAGTTCTGCAAATCATAACCACACTCTTATCAGGATTATATAAAATATCATGTTCAAGACCATAATCAGAACACATAGTTAAAAGCTGTTGAAGACCAGCACTGCTAGGACTAAACACCACAAGATCATCTGCATACATAATATGATTCACTAGAATATTCCCAATCATACACCCAGTTTTACAAGCATTCAAGCATTCAGATAGATCATCCATGTAAAGATTAAACAGAATTGGGGACAAAATCCCTCCTTGTCTCACGCCATTACTAACCCCAAAAGGGGCAGAGACTTTATTGCCCCATTTTACTCGCATCATCTGGTGGGCATAGCAATAAACCAGGATTCTCACAATGTATTCTGGCACCCCTCTTTGTCTCATTTTAAAAAAGAACTTTGCATGGTTAACCCGATCATAAGCTTTAGATGCATCAATGAAGCACATAAAGACTGATGAGTTTTCCCATCATTTAAAAGCTTCCCGGGCTTCAGCCTGATATTCAGCTACATATTTACTCCAGCCAGGCCTAGTCTTATTCATTATACCCTTCGATTTAAAAAATGGCTTACTACAACCATCCCCCCCAAAATTAAAAATTTTCTGTTTAATTTAATTGCAATTTTGTGTTTGTTTTTCTGAGCAAAAAATAAATATAATAAATTTTTCCCTGATTTACAGAAGACACCCACTAAAATGTCATTCAGTGTAACAATCTTCTCAGGCATATTTACAACAAAAATCAATTTATGACACATTAAAAGACTAATTACTTTCACCCCAAATACTAATTAGTTGTAATTTTACATGTTTAAAAGTTGCCACTATCCTAGGTTTTGCCCATTTGTCAGTAAGAATTTTTTACTCATTTAAAACACAATCAAATTTAACATGCTCTCTAATTCTTTTATATATTTTAATATGTACATGTCAGAATAAGCATGTTGTTTGAATTTTTACATAAATATTGTGTTACACCGAATGACTATGTAACATTATTTCCACCAAATTGTGACATTTTATTCTCCAAAAACTATCTTAAAAGTAGACACTTTACTTACATTTAATGTGCTTTCTATGGACATAAAACCACTTTTGTACATTTCTTTTGATGCGGACATCTTAACGTCTAACGTCATAATAGTCAATCAATGAATCGCGAATCAATGAAGTGTTCATCCCTACTTTTGATTTATTCATCCAAATTTTGCCAAATTAAATCAAAAGTAAATTCCATCCTCATTTATCGCATCACCAGATTCAATTCAGCTCAAATGAGTCGTTATTATGATTATGAGACAAGATTCTCTCGCCGTGCTGCTCACGGTGAATGTGAAATATTGAGTTAAACGACAGCTTCTTTGATCACATGACGGTGTAGTTTAATATTTCACGCGTGTCCCTCGGCTTCCTCTCGCCGTGATGGACGTGTGGCTCTGTGAAGTGGCCACAAACAGGGATAAATAAATAAAGACAGGCTCTTAGCGTGACCTTCTTCTGCTGTCTGTGATTGACAGACGCTTTATTATTCTCATACAGCCAGAACGAACGTGTGTGCTGAACACTAACGAGTCTGCATGAAAACACGGCCAAGTTAATGTCGTGTCAGAGCGGGACAGGGTTAATATTGTTAATTAAAACAAAACAAAACCATAAAAATCATTACTTGAAATAAAATAAATGTTAGCTGAAATTAAGTAATTTTAATTATATTTTTATAGCTAGTTGCCAAAGCAACATTTCTCATTTTCATTTAGTTTAAGTTGAAGTACTAAAATAACTAAAACTAAATCATCTAAAACTAAAAACTAGAACTCAATAAAAAACTGTATAGATATATAGAAAAAAAAAAAATTAATAAAAATGACAGAAATACACAACACAATTACTAAAACCTTAAAATTAAAATAAAAAAAGTTAAATTAATTAAAAATATTATTCAAAACTTTAATAACATATTAGTAGTATACTAAAAAATATAAAACTAAAACTTAATAAAAACTGTATAGATATATATAAAAAAAACAAATAAATAAAAATTACAGAAATACACAACAAAATTACTAAAACCTTAAAATTAAAATTAAAAATGTAAAATTAATTAAAAATATTAATAAAAACTTTAATAGCATATTAGTAGTATACTAAAAAATATAATACTAAAACTTAATAAAAACTGTATAGATATATATATAAAAAAATAAATAAATAAAAATTACAGAAATACACAACAAAATTACTAAAACCTTAAAATTAAAATTAAAAATGTAAAATTAATTAAAAATATTAATAAACACTTTAATAGCATATTAGTAGTATACTAAAAAATATAAAGCTAAAACTTAATAAAAAAATATATAGACATTTAAAAAATGAATAAAAATGACAAACATAACAAAATTGCTACATTTTTACTAACATTACAATTTTTAGAAAATATAAAAATAAAGACATATTGGACATATTTTAGGAATATAAAGACAGACATATTTAAAAAAAAAAAGACAATGTTTCTAAAATTATTGAAATTTTATTTTTTAAAATTATTTAAAATTATCTAAATTTCTAAAATTGTAAATAAAATTAAAGTGGACACAGAACATATAAAAATAAACTCTAATTCAAAATATTTACAAAAGCTTAATAGTGTATCAGTGGTATACTAAAATAACTACAATTAAATATTCTAAAAACATGACAAAAACATGACTAAAACTTTTAACTGCAATTAAAATGAAAACAGAAAATATATAAATAAAATCAAATTCAAAATGTTAGCAAACGCTACAATAGTACATGGCATAATGGTATATCAATAGTATACTAAAGTAACACTGATGCAGAGAAGAGAAGTTTTTAAGGTTAAAATTATATCAAAATACAAATAAAGCTCATTTTAGTAAGTGTACGGTGACATATTTGATGCATATAGAAATGTAAGTCACATTTAAATGGTTGTTGGTGTTTTAAGAATCCAGATGTGCTCTTTATTTGCTTACTCGTCACATCTTGCCTGCTTTCTTCTTCTGAAAGCTGTCTCCTCGCCGTCATCGTTTACCCTGAAGACTAACACACTGAGCACCGCCGTGCCAAACTCCTACTATCCAGGTAAAGCTCTGCATGTCCACTCATTTCTGTCTGAAACGGCTGTGCTTTTGTCATGTCTGTCACTGAGCTTTGTAGACCACATGAAATCATAGTGGGAGTTCTTTTAGCACACATCCATAATTTTGAGTTCATCTATATGCTAACGTACCACTAAACACATAAAAAAATGCACTTTTAGAAGATATATTGTTCAAAAGTTTTTTTTGTTTTTTTTTAAAGAAATTTGTATTTTTATTCAGGGTTTTTATAGTTAATCCTCAAAAAAGTTTCATTTCTTGAAATAAAATAAACTTTAGCTAAAATACACTAAATAAACTAAAATAAGATCTTTTAAAAAGCTTATTTTATTTCAGCGATCATAAAAACCATTAAAAGAAACATTTTCATTACTTGAAATAAAATAAACTAAATAAAAATATTATATAAATATGTTAAATATACTAAAATAAAACAAACTTATTTTATTTGAGCTACCATAAAAAGGTAAATTTACTCGAAATATAAAATAAAGTTCAACTGAAATATACTAAACATACTAAAATAACATATTTTAAAAACTTGTTTTATTTTAGCTAGTTGCCAAGGCAACATTTCTACTATTAATTTAGTTTAACCTGATACATTAATAATAATTAATATATTAATTAAACATACATTAATAAAAATTAAAATTACAAAAACACAAAAAAACTAAAATTAATATAAAAACAAAAAATTTCAAACTAAAAACTAATTATTAATTAAAAAATGTTATTCAAAACTATAATAGTATCTCAAAGATACTAAACTTATACTGCTTTTATTCATCAAGGACACTTTAAATTAATCAAAAAGTGACAGTAAAGACATTTATAATGTAACAAAAGATTTCTATTTCAAATCAATGCTGTTCTTTTGAACTTTCTGTTCATCTGTAAATCCTGAAAAATAAAATGCATCACAGTTTCCACAAAAATATTCTGTTTTCAACATTGATTATAATAATAAATGTTTCTTGAGCAGAATATTAGAATGATTTCTGAAGATCATGTGACACTGAAGACTGGAGTAATGATGCTGAAAATACAGCTGCGCATCACAGAAATAAATTACAGTTTAACAGATATTCCCATAGAAAACAGCTGTTTTAGATTATAATAATATTTCACAATTTTTACAGTATTTTAGATCAAATAAATGCACATTTAAAAAATCGTACCAAACCCAAACTTTTAAACGGTGGTGTATACTTTTACATTTTACAGTCTTTTTCTTTGTGCAATGTGGCTAACTATTAACAGTTTAACCAGCAAAGCATGGGGGGGGGGGGGTCTGT
>NW_015548215.1:219183-220406 GCF_001515605.1 Sinocyclocheilus anshuiensis | reverse complement strand
GGGGGGGGGGGGTCTGTGTGTAGCCAGTTATGTCTGTATGGTCACCTGTTTAACCTTCCTGTCTAATGCAGTACTGACTTGATCTGGATCAGTGTGGACTGACCCGCTTTTCTCTTCTCTGTAAACCTCTGCATGTCTCTCGGCCGTGAGCAGATCCCTTCGTGCCGACCGCAATCTTAGGTGAGAAAACCTCTGTTTCTGTTCCACACATGACGGTGTCCTGAGAATAGCTTGTTTGTGTTGACGAGAGACAGACAGGAAGTAGATCTGACGCTTCCTCACATTCATACCTGCCTGCTTTTCTCTTCTGTGTGAGACTTGAGGGTTTATTCCTCCCCGAGCCGAGGCTTCACCCCATCCCATCCGCATTCCGTGTCGTGCGTGTGACGTCACGTATGTCTATGACCTCTCATGTGCATGGACAGATAATGTGGACCGGATGAGGGGGGAGTGACAGTGTGGCACGAACGAAAAAAGCGACCCATGGTCATTTCCATCAGTGTCTTCAGATGCGCTCTTTATGCTCACGATAGCGTTTAAAACACACTTTGTCATTACAAAATCAATTGTGCACATGTCAGAGTCTGTTTTTATAACGATCACATTTATTAAACTTTAAAAATGGCTCCAAATCACTATATTAAATGAGATCTTGGGTTCAGGAAGTATATTTCCCATTCATCCATTCGAAAGACACGAGGATGCGTACTAACAAGGGAATTACTGAACTAGTAGTCCCATTAAAGCACTTCTGTTGTCTTAAAGGGATAGTTCACCTGAAAATTATCATTCAGTTATCATTTGCTCAGCCTCGTGTCGTTTCTGTCTTCTGTGGAACACAAAACAAGATATTTTAAAGGGGTCATATGATGCTATTTTTTTCAAAGATCATTATTTTGTGTATTTGGTGTTACAGAATATGTTGACATGCTTTAATGTTAAAAAAACACATTATTTTTCAAATACTGTACATTATTGTAGGTCCTCTATGCCCCGCCTCTCTCAAACACGTCGTTTTCAACAAAGCCCCCTCCTTTGACAAGCGCAGTCTGCTCTGATTGGCCAGCTGACCCAGTGCATTGTGATTGGCCGAACACCACAAGCACGCGTCAGAAATGTAACGCCCCTTACCATAATCGCGAGCGTCAACTTTCAAAGTAAATATCAAGACAGTTAATAATATCGTTTGTTTTACCATCAGTTCAAGCCCGAAAGGGCAACAG
>NW_015548215.1:197932-218033 GCF_001515605.1 Sinocyclocheilus anshuiensis | reverse complement strand
CCAAAGCCTGGGGGGGGGGGGTCTGTGTGTAGCCAGTTATGTCTGTATGGTCACCTGTTTAACCTTCCTGTCTAATGCAGTACTGACTTGATCTGGATCAGTGTGGACTGACCCGCTTTTCTCTTCTCTGTAAACCTCTGCATGTCTCTCGGCCGTGAGCAGATCCCTTCGTGCCGACCGCAATCTTAGGTGAGAAAACCTCTGTTTCTGTTCCACACATGACGGTGTCCTGAGAATAGCTTGTTTGTGTTGACGAGAGACAGACAGGAAGTAGATCTGACGCTTCCTCACATTCATACCTGCCTGCTTTTCTCTTCTGTGTGAGACTTGAGGGTTTATTCCTCCCCGAGCCGAGGCTTCACCCCATCCCATCCGCATTCCGTGTCGTGCGTGTGACGTCACGTATGTCTATGACCTCTCATGTGCATGGACAGATAATGTGGACCGGATGAGGGGGGAGTGACAGTGTGGCACGAACGAAAAAAGCGACCCATGGTCATTTCCATCAGTGTCTTCAGATGCGCTCTTTATGCTCACGATAGCGTTTAAAACACACTTTGTCATTACAAAATCAATTGTGCACATGTCAGAGTCTGTTTTTATAACGATCACATTTATTAAACTTTAAAAATGGCTCCAAATCACTATATTAAATGAGATCTTGGGTTCAGGAAGTATATTTCCCATTCATCCATTCGAAAGACACGAGGATGCGTACTAACAAGGGAATTACTGAACTAGTAGTCCCATTAAAGCACTTCTGTTGTCTTAAAGGGATAGTTCACCTGAAAATTATCATTCAGTTATCATTTGCTCAGCCTCGTGTCGTTTCTGTCTTCTGTGGAACACAAAACAAGATATTTTAAAGGGGTCATATGATGCTATTTTTTTCAAAGATCATTATTTTGTGTATTTGGTGTTACAGAATATGTTGACATGCTTTAATGTTAAAAAAACACATTATTTTTCAAATACTGTACATTATTGTAGGTCCTCTATGCCCCTGTGATTGGCCGAACACCACAAGCACGCGTCGGAAATGTAACGCCCCTTACCATAATCGCGAGCGTCAACTTTCAAAGTAAATATCAAGACAGTTAATAATATCGTTTGTTTTACCATCAGTTCAAGCCCGAAAGGGCAACAGTCGCGTGACAGATTAGTCTTTGCAACTTTACAGATCTTCTTTATGCACCAAGAGCTTGTAACACTCCAAAGAGAAAGGAAAACTTGAAATCGCATCATATGACCCCTTTAATGAATGTTGGGAACCAAACAGCTTTGGACCCCATTGACTTTCATTGTATGGACAAAAAACATTTTTCAAAAGATCTTTCTTTGTGTTGCACAGAAGTCATTCAGGTTTGGAATGGCATGAGGGTGAGTAAATGATGGCAGAATGGGGTGAACTATTCCTTTAACTGACTTTAAGTAGATAGCTATCTAGTTATAATGCGTTCATTCGGTCTTGTTTTTTTTAAACAAATGAAGGTTTTAGGCACCCACTGAAGCCAATCTCATCCTTGACATCATGCGACGACCTTCAACGTTGAAGTTTGTTTGAATAAACGTTGAAATGTGGTTGAAATAATATAAGTTGTTATTTCATCAGGTTGTACAAAGGTTAACAAAATACTTAGAAATCAACACAGAAATTTTAATAAGGTCTTTACAAACAGTAAAATGTTGAAACAACGTTGGGATATCAACGTTGATTTGATTAACGATATCCAACCTTGATCAATGACGTGAATAAACTTTGAAATGTGGTCAAAATAATCTAAGTTGTTTTAGCATTAAAAAAAAAAAAGTTAAAAGCTACATGGTTGTGAAAAAATTTGAAATTTTAATTTCAAGATCTGTACGAAAAGACATTAAAACATTCAACATCAACATTGATTTGATTTGCAAAACGTTGATTAACCCTTGAATACACATTGAAATGTGGTTGAAATAATGTTGGTTGTTGTTTTAACGTTGAAAAAACATTTAGTGCTAAACGGTTGTAAAAAGGTGAACAAAATACTTATAAACCAACACTGGAATTTTAACAAGATCTGTCGGAGAAGTAAAATGTTGAAATAATGTTGTGATACCAAGTTGAAATTAAATTCAACACTGATTTGACTTTGATCTATGACATTGATAAACACATTAATAAGCAGTGACTTGTGTTTTAAATAATGTAATTTGTTGATTCAACATTTAAAAACAAAAAGGTTGTAAAAAGATTACCTAAAAACTTCAATTCAACATTGAATTTTTAAAAATATATGTACGAAATATAGAACATTGAAACAATGTTGCAAGATCAATGTTGACTCAACCTTTTGAGCCATGACTTTGATTTGCCTGTAAATAAACATTGGAATAATGTCAGCTGTTGTTTCAACATTGAAAAACAGTGTTATTTAATGAAAAAAAGGTTCTAAAAAATATAAACAAAGAATGAAATTTTAAAAAGAACTGTGCAAAAAAGTAAAACAATGAAACAGCATTGCGACATCAACATTGATTGGATTTGCAAAACTGAACCAAATTCTATGCCGGTTCAGCCTTGATCCATGACATTAATTAACCCAAGTAACATTGAAATGTGGTTGAAACAATGTCTCAACGTTGAACAACAATGGCATTTAATGCAAAAAGGTTGTAAAAAGCTTAACAGAATACTTAGAAATCAACAATGAAAGTAAATTAAAAAAAACATTCAAGTGATTCAAACTCGATCCATAATGTTGATTTAATGGAAAAACTTTACCAAAATATATAGAATTCAACATTGAAATTTTAACAAGATTTGTAGAAAAGGTAAAACCTTTAAACAACGTTGCAATATCAATGTTGATTTGCAAAACTGAAACAAAATTCTACACTGATTCGACCTTGGTCAGTGACGTAGATTCACCCGTGAATAAATGTTGAAAAGTGTTTTAAATAATGTCAGTTGTTTCAACGTTAAAAATTAAAATAAGGGCTAAATGATTGTAAAAAGGTTAACAGAATACTTAGATATCAGCACAGATTCACCTGTGAATAAAAATTGAAATGTAATGGCAGTTGTTGTTTTAACATTGGTAGCATTTTTGCATTAAACGCCATTGTTTTTCAAAGTACTTAGAATTCAACATTGAAATCTATAGGAAAATTAAAACAATGTTCATTTGATTTGCAAAACTGAAACAAAATTCAGCAACAATTCAACCTTGATCCTTGACGTTGAGTAAACGTTGAAATGTGATTGAAATATTGCCTGTTGTTGTTTCAGTGTTGAAAATCAATAACGTTTAATGCAAAAACGTTACCAAAGTACTTAGAATTCAGACTGGAAATTTTAATAAGATCTTAAGGAAAGTAACACGTTGAAACAATGTTGATTTGATTTGCAAAACTGAAACAAAATTCAGCACCAATTCAACCTTGATCCATGACATTGAGTAAACGTTGAAACGTGGTTGAAATATTGTCAGTTGTTTCAACATTGAAAAAAATGTTTAGTGTTAAATGGTTGTAGAAAGGTTAACAAAATACTTAGAAATCAACATTTAAATTTTTTTCAACAGTTAAAAAACACTGAAACATTGTTGATTTGCAAAATTGAAACAAAAGTCAACACTGATTCGACCTTGATCCATGACGTTGAATAAACATTGAAATGTGTTTGAAATAATGTCTGAATGTTGAAAAACAATGACGTTTAATGCAAAAACGTTACCAAAGTACTTAAAATTCAGACTTGAAATTTTAATAAGATCTTAAGGAAAGTAAAACATTGAAGCTATGTTTGCAAGATCAATGTCAATTCGATTTGCAAAATTGAAGCAAGATTCTATATTTAAAGGGTTAGTTCACCCAAAAATGAAAATTATCCCATGATTTACTCACCCTCAAGTCATCCTAGGTGTATATGACTTTCTTCTTTCAGGCGAATCCAGTCAGAGTTGTGTCTAAAATGTCTTTGATCTTCCAAGCTTTAGAATGGCACTCAGCGGGTGTTGCAGTGCATCAGTCCAAAAGAAGTGAAATTAAGAGCATACATCCATAGTATAACGTGCCTCACACGGCTCCGGGAGGTGAATGAAGGCCTTCTGTAGCGAATTAATGCGTTGTTGTAATAAAAATATACATATTTAAAAACTTATAAACACTTTTCTGTCACTTCCTGAAACTGTCTTACGCGCGTTCATTCCGGGCGGATGACGTAGGACGTATGGGGTAGCGCAGGCGCCGGTGAGAAGTGACGAACGCGGAAGCAGAGAGGAGAGATCCTTTGCTAAAGTAAGGAAACTTTGCTTCCTTTGCTCCTGTAAACAAACGTTGGTTTTCGCGAGACTAGCATATTCTCACCGGCGCATGCGCTACGCATACGTCCTACGTCATCCGCCCAGAACGGCTTCCGCGTATGACAGTTAGCGCAAGCTACAGAAAAGTGGTTATAACGTTTTAAAATGGATATGTTTCTTACAAGAACACATTAATTCGCTACAGAAGGCCTTCATTCACCTCCCGGAGCCGTGTGAGGCATGTTTTACTATGGATGTATGCGCTTAATTTCACTTCTTTTGGACTGATGCACTGCAACACCTGCTGAGTGCCATTCTAAAGCTTGGAAGATCAAAGACATTTTTTAATATAACTCCGACTGGATTCGTCTGAAAGAAGAAAGTCATATACACCTAGGATGACTTGAGGGTGAGTAAATCATGGGCTCATTTTCATTTTTGGGTGAACTAAGCCTTTAAGCATTGAAATGCCAGCTTGAATCACGTGTAGGGCTCGTTTAGGTCTGTTTAGGACGTTTTATCTGTTATTGCTACAAACGTGTCACGGTGAAGGACCTGAATGGGATTTGTACTTGAGGAACCCGAGCGTTGAGCAGGTTCAGATTCGGCCTCGTCTCATTCGTTCATTTTGACACCTCAGACGGTATTAGCAAAATCAAAACAAAATTTCACTATGATTCAACCTTGATCCATGACATTGCTTCAACTGGGAATAAACGTTGAAATGTGTTGTTTCAACATTGGAAAAATATTTAGTGATAAATGGTTGTGAAAACGTACAAAATGCAATATTTTATTGAGATCTGTGCGAGAAGAGGTTGAAATAATGTTGCAATATCAATGTTGATTTGATTGTAAAACTAATATCTTCTACATCCGTGAAATTGATTTGCTTGTAAATAAACGTTGAACGGTGGAAAAAAGTTTAGTGTTTAATGCTTAAAAATATGAACACAAGTCTTAATCAATATTTAAATTTTAAGAAGTTTTGTACAAAAAGTAAAATGTTGAAACAATGTATCAACACTGATTTGATTTGCAAAACTGAACAAAATTCTACAACAATTCATCCTTGATTCCCGTGAATACATTTTGAAATGCGGTTGAAATAATGTAAGTTGTTGTTTCAACGTTAAAAAATAAAAATGAGGGCTAAATGGTTGTAAAAAGGTAAACAAAATCAACACTGAAATTAAATTGAAACAAAATTGAAACAATTCAACCTTGATCTTTACCTGTGAATAGCCTAAATGTTGAAATGTAGTTGAAATAATGTCAATTAATAATGTCAACGCTGGCAACGTTTAGTTCTGAATAGTTCTATAAAGTTTAACAAAATACTTAGAAATCAACAGTGAAATTTTAACAAGAAAGTAAGACATTGAAACAACGTTGCAGTATCAACATTAATTCAATTTGCGAAATTGATACAAAATTCAACACTGATTCAACCTTGATTCCTGATGTTGAATCACCCTTGAATAAGCGTTGAAATAATGTAAGTTGTTTCAATGTTAAAAAAAATGTTTAGATATAAATGGTTGTGAAAATACGAACAAAATGCTTACAACTCAACATTGAAATTTTAAAAAGATCTGTAGGAAATCAACCGTGATCAATGACATTGAATAAATAATGTCAGAGTTGAAATAATGTCAGTGTTGTTTCAATGTTGAAAAACAGAGTTCAACTTTGAAATTTTAGCAAGATCTGTAAGAAAAGTAAGACGTTGAAACAACGTTGCGAGGTCATTGTTGATTTGATTGGCAAAATTGAAACAAAATTCAACACTGAATCAACCTTGTTCAATGACGTTGAATAAACATTGAAATGTGGTTGAAATAAAGTCAGTTGTTATATCAATCTTGCAAAACTTTGGCATTTAATGCAAAAATGTTAGAGTTCAGCAAGATCAGTGTCAATTCGATTTGCAAAATTGATACAAAATTCAACACTGATTCAATTCACCCATGAACAAGCGTTGAAATAATATATGTTGTTGTTTCAACATTGAAAAACAATTATGTTTAATGCAAAAGCATTACCAAAGTACTTAAAATACAGAATTAAAATTTTAACAAGATCTATATACATATATAGAAGTTAAACTTTCAAACAGCGTTGCAAGGAAACTGTTGATTTGATTTGCGAAATTGAAACAAAATTCAACACTTAATCAGCCTTGATCCATGACATTGAATAAACATTGAAATGTGGTTGAAATAAAGTCAGTTGTTATATCAATCTTGAAAAACATCGGCATTTAATGCAAAAATGTTAGAGTTCAGCAAGATCACTTAATCAGCCTTGATCCATGACATTGAATAAACATTGAACTGTGATTAAAACAGGTTTTTTTAACAAGTACATTTTAACAAGATCTGTAGGAAAAGTGCAACATTGAAACAATGTTGCAAGATCAATGTCATTTCGATTTGCAGAACTGAAACAAATTTCATCACTTGATCCATGATAAACTTTGAAATGCCGGCTTGAATCACGTAACTTCCGAGCTTGTATAGGTCTGTTTAGAAAGTTTTATCCGTTAACGGTGGAGGGCCTGAATGGGATTTTTACTTGGGGAACCCGAGCGTTGAGCAGGTTCAGATTCGGCCTCGTCTCATTCCTTCATTTTGACACCTCAGACGGTTCAGCGCAAGTCAGTCAGAACCTCAGATAGTCTCTGGACTTCATGTGTAGCTGCTCTTGCTTCAACTATCTTGTTGCTTACACCCTTTTTCCTCTCTCTTCCTGTTTTCTTTCTTTACATTTAACCTATGTATCCTCTTAAAAAGTGCCCATTAATGGTAAGTTGTCAATCGGCCCTGTGTTTTTTGGGGGTGACTGTCAGTGGGATCTGCCCCCCCCTCTCCCCTCAAACCGTGTCGCCTCTCTCGCATGGCCTTGTGTCGCATTTTGCCTCCCATTAGCTAGCATGGCCGTCACCCGTGGCTGCCCTCTTCATGCATACAGTATATGTGACACCCTCCACTCACCTGCATCCTCAAATGTGCTTTCTTTTGGTTTTGGTGCCCAACCCTGTCGTGAAGGTGCCACATTTAATCACCATTTCACCATTCGTGCGACCTCATTTTGACATCGGATAGCCAGTTTCTTTAGCTAGAACAGATGGCTTGGTTTTGTTTTGATGTTACCGGCGTTCTGTTTATGCACATGTTTGGATTCGACTCACCTGTTGTTCTGTGCTCATCTCTTCATGCAGTCGTCAACCTACTGCTCATCCAATCCTTTGCAGTTTTCTTCTGCGTTTGCTGACCGTTTGTCCCTTGCGTTTGTCCCGTCAGACGAGAACCACACCATGACAAGCGAGACCAGCAGCTTGGTTCAGTCGCATACTCACTCCTACAAGAAACGCGAGGCGGTGGATGTCCCATATCAGACGGGACAGCTTCATCCGGCCATCCGTGTGGCCGATCTTCTCCAGCACATCACGCAGATGAAGTGCGCCGAGGGTTACGGCTTCAAAGAGGAATACGAGGTGCGTCCTTTTACTTTAGTTTACTCTGGACATCATTTGTTTTGTCACACGTTTGTATGTCACTGCATGCTGTTTGCATCTTACTTTTTAAGGATGGTAACTGAATAAATCACCACAGGTAAAAACACACTCACCCCAGTGTCGTTCCAAACTTGACTTTGTCTTTTGTGAATCACAAAAGGAAATGTTTAGCTTCAGTTTTCTGTACAACAATTTCTCTTGATGTAGAAATTTTGACATTTTGTCCAATGTCTCTCTTTGAAAGTCGTACTGGTTTGAAATGACATGAGAGTGAGTAAATTATTCATTTTTAGCAGAACTATTCTATTAGTATTCACTGCAAAAAGTTTCTTACTCTGTATGTTTGTCTTGTTTTCCAGCACAATCAAAACATTTAATTACGAAGCAAAATGACTTACGATATTAAGTCCCGCTTTCTGAAAATTAAATGAGTTTATGCTTAAAACAAGAAAACATTTCTGTCAGTGGGAACAGAAAAATAAACTTCAGAGGAAAAACATGATTACTATTTTTGACCCCATTAGCAGATATTTTTCTTGTTTTAAGCATAAACTCAGTTAATTTTCAGAAAGCAAGACTTGATATCATCTTGTTTTCCGGTACAAATATCGAAATATTCCTACATCAAGATCTACTTACTTGAGAAGCAAAATGACTTAAGATATTAAGTCTTATTTTCCCAAAACTTAAGTGAGTTTATGCTTGAAAAAAATCTGCCAGTGGGGTTGGAAAAATTATTACATTTTCTTCTCCCATTGACAGATATTTATTCTTGTTTTAATCGTAAACTTGTTTAATTTTGATACTTTTTTCATATTTTAAATCATTTTGCATATCAAATAAATGTATCTTAATTTAAGAATGTTTAGATAGCATTTTTGTCTCTTTTATTGATAATTAATTGAATTTGTGCTTAAAACAAGAAAAAATATCTGACAATGAGATCAGAAAAATAAACTTGACTATTAATACTATTAATTTTCTTAACCCATCAACAGATTTTTTGTTATTATTGTTTTAAGCATAAACTCATTTAATTTTGATGCATTTTTCAAAAAAGGCTTAATATCTAATATCTCACTTCATTTCATAAACTCACTTAATTTTCAGAAAACAAGACTTAGTATCTTAAGTAATTTTGCATCACAAGTAAATGTATCTTGATTTAACAATGTTTAAGTAGTATTTTGTTGTTTTAAATCAAGAAATATTTACTTGAAGCAAAATTTCACTTGAGATAATAAGTCTTGTTTTCTGAAAATTGAGTGAGTTTATGCTTAAAACAAGAACAAATAAACTTAATTCAAAGGAAAAACAGGATTATTTTTCTGCACATTTTTTTCTTATTCAAGCACTTAATTTTTAAATATTTTTCAGAAAACAAAACTTAAGTCCTTTTACTTCACAAGTAAATGTATCTTGATTTAAGAATTTTTAAATAGTATTTTTGTCTTGGTTTCAAGTACAAATATTTAAATATTCTTAAACCAAGATAAGCAAAATTACTTAAGATAAAATTAAGTGAGTTTATGTTTAAAACAGGAACAATTATCTGTCAATGTAGTAAAAAAAAAAAATTTAAAAAGAAACCTTTTTTTCTGACAGACCCATCGACAGATATTTGTTGTTTTAAGCAAAACCTCACTTAATTTTGATGCATTTTTCAAATAGCAAGATTTATCTAATATCTCGCTTAATTTCATGAACTCAATTAATTTTCAGAAAACAAGACTTAGTATCTTGTCATTTTGCATCACAAGTAAATGTATCTTGATTTAACAGTGTTTTAAGTAGTATTGTGTCTTGTTTTAAATCAAGAAATGTTTACTAGAGTAGCAAAATGACTTAAAATACTAAGTCTTGTTTTCTGAAAATTAAGTGAGTTTATGCTTAAAACAGGAACAATTATCTGTCAATGTAGAAAAAAAAAAAAAATTTCAAAAAGAAAACTTTTTTTCTGACAGACCCATCGACAGATATGTGTTGTTTTAAGCAAAAACTCACTTAATTTTGATCATTTTTATCAAGTCATCTTGCTTCTCAAGTAAATAGTTCTTGATTTAAGTACGTTTAGATATTTTTACTGGAAAACAAGACAAAAATAGTGAAGAAGGACATTTTTTGCAGTAGTTTTCTCCATGAGCTCATGTCATCACCAAACCGCTCCAGTTCTGTTGAATCCCGTCGACCGCACAAGGTTTAGCTCTCCGTTTCACCAGCATACGATGTGCATTATCTTCACACACACACGACGACAGACAGACTCGCGCGATCGGCCGTTTGTTAACGTCTAGTGCGACTGAGAGACGTGGGCAGCGTTAAAACAACCATCACGGCTCTGTGTGTTTGTGCATCCTCTCACCATAACCTCACAGCTTTATCCTTCACATCTCAATGAAATAAATATTTCAGCCCAGACACCTGCTGGCTTGCGAGCCGCCCCGAGGGCTCGATTCATTATGGATAAAGATTGTTTTTAGAGTTCAGGTAGACGTCGAGCTCAGCACTCACTCCCTCGTCCCTTCCTCCATGTGAAAGTTGCTTGTCTTTACTGTGTTTTCTCCTCCATGTTGAATAGTGGTTTGAGATGACCAACACTAAAATATTCCCTTATCTTTCTTTTTGCTTCTTGTTATTCCGTACATTAACTTTGGAAAAGATAAATGAGGTAAGCAGCCCTTTTTGGATATATGTAAGATGTTTTAGTTGCTTGTTAGTTGCTAATATGACTCGTTAGCTCCCGATTGTCCTGTAGTTTGTCTTGAAGCTCCTGTAGTTTCACCAGTCCTTCCTTAGCAACTGTTGCCGCACGCATATTATCAGACAGGATGTTGTCCTTTTTCTAATGCAAGTCTTTTGATTTGCATAAAATTGCATTTAAAATGTTCAAAAAACGTAGTTGCTGGGTCGCTTGTAATACACAGAGATGGGTATTTTTCACTGTAAAAAACAAAGTGTTTGATCAGAGTTATTATAGAAAAAAATAAAACTAAAACCATGAGAAGATAATTACTGAAATAAAATAAACTTTATTTGAAATCAAATGTTAAAAACCCTAAAAACTTATTTTAGTTCAGCGAGTTGCCAAAGCAATATTTCTCATTTTCATTTAGTTTAACTTGATGTTCTAAAATAACTACAATGAAAACTCAAATAAAATTAATAAAAAATAGAGATATTTAAAAAAAAAAAAAAAAACTAATAAAAATTAGAAAAAAAACAACAAAATTACTGAAATATTACAAAAAAATTAAAAAAATAAAAACAAATGTTAGTTGTCAAGGAAATATTTCTCATTTTTATTAAGTTTAAATTGATGTACTAAAATAACTGAAATAAAGAAAAATACAGTTTGAAGAAATAAAAACGGTAATTATGACTTTTTATCAGAATTGTGATATAAACACAATATTCTGAGAAGAAAATCCAAATTATAATAATAATTATGAATCTGATATAAAAACATTTAAATGAGATTAAAAAGTCTGCAATTACATTTTCTTTTTTAATTATGTGGAAAAAAAAAAAAAAAAAAAAACTGAATTGCACGATATAAACCTAGAATTGGGTGGAAAAAAAGGCAGTTATCTTTTTAAAATTTTTATTCCATGGTGGAAATGGGCTTCCATAATATATATAAAAAAGAAAAAAGTAATAAAAATAACAAAAAAACAACCAAATTACTAAAACTTTAACTGAAAATGAAAAAAAAAACACAAATAAATAAAAGCCAACTTAACACTGATTCAGTTTTAAATAATGCAAAATAATTTATAATAATAATTTAAAACGTAATTGAAATAATACTTTAAAGTGAAACAGTCATATTTCATTCCATCACAATTATTATTATTAATAATAATATTTTTAATTTTATTATTACATGATTAAATGGAAATATTTAAATAAATAAATAAAAATACTTTATCTAAAGCTCTATCTAAAATTAAAATGAAAACAGAAAATTAATAATTTCTTCAGTTTTTGAATCATGTTATGGAAAAATGTAACTATTTATTAAAAGAGCAACAGTGTCGTGTTTATTTAAAGTGTCAGAATCCAACATTTGAGCATCTGTCTCTGGGGACGTTTATTTGTGGGTAAAACCCATCAGAAGCTTCTGGACCGAACTGTGAAGCTTTAATTGTCGCAGTCAGACGTCACAGAGGTCCTCCTCATGAGCTGAGCGCAGTAATCCATCCACAAACACCTCGAGCATGCTGCGGTGCATAACAATAAAGAATCGACACCTGCATCTTACAACATGCATTATTAAGTTGGGTTGATGCTTGTTTTATTCATGCTTGCTTTGACATCTTTCAGAGAGCGCGCGTTATTCGGCATCAATTTCATTTCACAACTCTGTTTATCTGATTTGATTCCACCTCCTGCTTTTATCCTCTGCGCCACTGAGACGAAACGCAGGTTAATGCACGTCCTCTCGTTCTGGACGAATCCAGATCCGGTTTTCAGCATCGCCACAGTTTGGGCTCATGATTCCGGTCATGCGTCTGATTGGCTGTGGTTTTGAGGCTCAGCCAATCACAGCGAGAGGCCTAGAGGGACAGAAACAGCCTGGAGCTTCCTGCCAGCCATTTCTCCATCCGCTCCATTCCAGAAGCTTATTTATTCAGCACCACATTTTTGTATTTCAAAAGATTATTTTCCCATCAAGCAAAGTCTGAAAATCATTATTCTCTCCTGTTTCACTACAGCAACTCTTAAAGGGACAGTTCACCCAAAAATGAAGTACTGTCGTCAGTTACTCACCGCAGTATTATCTTAGTGTCATTGAAAATACTATTATAGGTTTTGTTAATATTTTGAATTGGGTTTTATTTTTATATTTTCTGTTTTCGTTTTAATTGTAGTTTTAATTTTGTTGTTTTGAGTTTTTTTTAATATGTGAAAAAAACATTTTTTAATTAAGTTTTAATTTGAGATAATTTAGTACTTCAAGGTAAACTTAATGAAAATGAGAAATGTTGCCTTGGAAACTGGCTAAAATAAAATTTTTGTCATTTTAATAATTTAAAAAATATATATATCTATATATTTTATATTACATTTTAGTTTTTAGTTTTATCTAGTTTTATTTAGGCAATTAAAAATAACATAAAATAAGTTTAAGGTCTTTATTTAATGTTTATTTTATTTATTTATTTATTATTATTATTTTGTGTGTGTGTTTTTTTTTTTTCCAGTTAGTATGTAAATTGTGCATCACAGAACAGTAATCTACCACTGAACTAAGACAAATATTAGTGACAGGGATGCATAATTCAAGGTATTGTAGTTGGGTGGAGACCTCTGGTGGTTAATGTGGGACATTGATTCTAAATTCATTTACACTACCATTCAAAAATTTGAGGTTGGTAAGATTTGTAAACAAGTTTTTTATGTTCACCAAGGCTGCATTTATTTGATCAAAAATATTTTATTTTTATTATTTAAATTTTTATTTTATTTAAATAAGTTACATTTTTTATAGTTAATTTATTTCACCTTATGTTTATTATGTAATTTTTAATTTTATTTAAAAAAAGTTTAATAAGTTAAAGTTTTTTTATATTTAATTACATTTATTTATTTATTTCAGTTAATTTTAATTTTTTTTTTTTTTTTTTTAAAGTATTTCATAATTTTAGTTTTAGATATCCCTAATAGATAATAACCCAGACTCACCCTCATGTTGTTCCAAACCCATAAGACTAGAGTTAAATCACAAATTAAGGCTTTTTTTGTTCTGTCCCTTCATTGAAAGGCAACCAAAAAACCCAAAACTGTCATAAAGGCTTTGCAAAACGAATCCATGTGAATCAAGCAGTTTAATTCAAGTCTTGTACAGAGATAGGATCGCTTTATATGATGAACGGATTTCATTCAGCCTTTTATTTACATCTAAACGATGATCTAAACCTCTCAGGGTTGATTGCAAGAATCTTGATTTGTGTTTTGCAGATTAACCGAAGTCTTACAGGTTTGGAGCGACATGAATTATGACAGGATTGACATTTCTGGGTGATTTATTCCTGTAGGTCGAGCCTGTCTTTAAAAGCACACAGAAGCGCCGTCAGTGTCTGTTTGACAGAATCTGGGCTGTGTACATACTCTGGGAGGCGTGTGTGTGTGTGTGTGTGACCGTCTTGAATATTTAAATGTGTGTGTGTTTGTGCTGACACTCGTTTGACTCGGCTGTCATGATTCTCGGACTCTGAAAGGTGTTTGTCAGTCGCTCGTAGCTCGTCGCTGTCACTGACGCCACATGAAAGCACAGCGTCTCAGAAGACGCCGCGGCGCCGAATAACGAACACAGAAGCAACGTCAGCGTGCATTCAGTTGGCTTTAGTGTCTGTTTTGATGCATTAAATACATCTGCCCTTCATGACCTTTACAAAACCAGTCGTGTAGCTGCTGTTATACTGTGAATATGTGTATTTATGTTATGAGTATATTTACAATAGAACATGAGCCTGAGAGCCTGTCAGTGTCAGTGTTATTTTAGTATCATAAAGTTAATTTTTTTCCATTTTCCATTTTCATTTAAATTTTAGTTCAAGTTTAGTAATTTTCTTGTGTGTTTTTGTCATTTTAGTAGTTTTATATATATATATATATATATGTCTGTGTGTGAGTGTGAGTGTGTGTGTAAATTTATGTCTATATATATATATATATATATATATATAATTGTTTAGTTTTAGTTCTTTTAGTACATAAAGTTAAAAGAGAAATGTTGCCTTGAAAACTAGCTGATATATATATAGATTTTGTATTTTATTTTATTTCAGTTAACTTCTTTTCATTTCAACTAACGTTTTTTTATTTATGTTTTTTTATACATTATATATTTATATATTATGTATTTTATTTTTTTTGGTCAGTAAATTGATTAGAATTGAATAATGTATTTTATTTGTATTGAAGAATTAGAATTACTCAATACAATTTAAAACAAAATATTTATTTTTTTGTATTTAATATAACTTATTTAATATTTCATCATAAAAAAATTATAATTATAAAATGTATAAATATATTAACTTGATGCTGAAAATACAGCTTTGATCACAGAAATAAATTACAGTTTAACAGAGATTCACATAGCAAACAGCTGTTTTAAATTCTAATAATATTTCACAATTTTACTGTATTTTTAATCAAATTAATGCAGCCTCGTTGAGCAGAAGAGACCTTCAGAAACATTTAAAAAAGTCAAACATTTTAACACTAATGCATTTCAAGATAAGATGCGTTTATATTTATTTTCCAGACACAGTGTTGAGCTTTAAAATGAAACTTTTGAATCAAAGTCGTTTTCTGTGTCTGTAAGGCTTCTAAAAGGTTCACATGATGGAAATGAAAGAGCATTGCAGGTTAAATCTGACTCATCTTGGCTTCTGCGGTGATTCATGCCATGATAACCTTCTGGTCTCAGACGTAACCTCAGTCACAGAGCTGCTGATAGAGCCGAGATGTTCGTCAGAATGCTCTGTTCCTCTGGGTCTGCACGGCCCTCAGAAGCCAGCGCTGAGGTTTATTTTCATAATTAGCTGTAATTGCGCGGCGAGGAGAGCGTCTCGTACGGCATTAATGTTTCATGAGTTTCTGTAGCGGAGGAACAAACGTGGGCTGCTGCTGCGTCTGCGTCTACATTTCATTCAATGTAACTAATAATATTCTCAAAGCAGAATAATGTCTGTCACCACAGAAAATAATACTAAAACAACCCTCAGAGCAGTGTTGGGGAAAGTTGCTTTTAAAAGTAATGCGTTACAATGTTGCGTTACTCCATAAAAAAGTAACAAATTACGTTACTTAGTTACTTTTTATGGAAAGTAATGCGTTACGTTACTTTTGCGTTACTTTTTAAATCTGGACAGGGCTTGCTTGTTTGTTTTTAAAATAAAAAAGTTACATTTTTGGCAAATATAAAAGCCTTTTCACACCAAAAGTGAAATGAATAAGCCTCAGGCTGAAGGGAAAGTAAAGTAGAATGCAGAAGAAGACATTTCAACACACTTCAGCAATAAAAAAAGACACAAATGTTTGTCTAGAGTAATGTGTGCTTATTAGTACGGTTGAACTGGATCATCGAAGGTCAGAAGCAAATAGAATGGGATTAAATACATAAAGGATATTTGTGTTGTTTAACATTTAATTATTGCAGGTTTGCGTCATATTCTGAGTTGCATTGTTTTTATTCATTTTGCGGAATACTGAATCTGTGTTTGGTTTGTGAGTGAGATGAATTAATGCATATTCATATTTATTTTAGTAATGTTTAGTAACATCTTCTGATTTCTGTCACCATGGCGACACCAGAGCTGTCAATCAACACATTGGAAACAAAAGTAACTTGCGTTACTTATTTGAAAAAGTAACTCAGATATTCTCTTGTAAAGTAATGCGCTACTTTACTAGTTACTTGAAAAAAGTCAAGTCACCTTTATTTATATAGCGCTTTTAACAATACAGATTGTGTCAAAGCAACTGAACAGCATTAATTAGGAAAATAGTGGGTATCTGCGCAGAAACATCGAGAACACGAGCGCCAGGGAAACAGTGAGTGTGCACTTTACCTTCAGCTAACGTAGCACGGACGTGCCGGACGATGGAGTCTCCGATGATCACAGCGTCGCGTTCCGTCTCGCGGAGGGGAGCAAAGCGGTTCCGGGTGGAGGTCTCGAAGACCGGAGGCGGCGGAGGGGGAGAGGTCGTCGCCCGGGGCCCAGCTCGCGTCTTCCGTGGGGGGTGCACCCAGGGTCCGTGGTGTCCCGGCGCCGGAGTGAAGGACATCTGGGAAGATCGCGTCATGGTTGCACCGGGCCTGTGCAGAGAAACACACGGAGTAGAGGTGGTGGGAGAATTAGCAGCGCGCTGTATACTTACCTCGGACTTGTGAGCGTCAGCCTGGGATGTTTCCAGCGCGGCTCTCCGCTCTCTCAGCTGGGTCTGCTTCTCCACCAGGTCACGGATCTGCTTCTCCACGGCCTCCAGCTCGAGCTGCACCGAATGCAGCTCGAACGTGTCCTCACCTGCACTCAAAGGTAGACACACATCCGCCATTAAAGCAAGTAACAGTGAATAGTGTATTAGTAATGTAAGCGAGATTAGCGGCAACCACGCTGGCGATGCTAGTGGGCTATATGCTAATAGCGGACTCGGGAAGTCAAAAATAGAACTAGTGATAACAAGGCGCTCTGATTGTTTTTGTTGTAGAATACGATAGGGGATATATTCACACGTTATAGAAACGAAAATGATGGTGTATAAAATTGATTTTAAGATAAAAAAATTAGACGACAAAGAATTAACTTGACGGAGCTCAAACTCAAAACACATGGCAGCAACAAACAGGAAGTGACGTTTAGTGACTGAATGCCTGTAAAAAGTAATCTGATTACATTACTCGTGTTACTTGTAATGCGTTACCCCGACACTGTCTCAGATTAAAAAACTAGAAGTGAATGTTATGCAATAAACGCTGTATATGTTATCATGTTCGAAAACCTAGTCAACATCCGACATAAGCAGCATTTTAAGGCATCATACTGTAGATGCATAGCATGCCATGAATTCTTTGTGCACAAGATAATCCCAAAATGCATTGCAACATGTGAAAAAAAAATGTATCCAAGATGGCAGATGAGGTAAGAAAAAGGTTAATTTATTAATTTATCATGAATTAGAAGTTTATATAAATATTATAGATTGTAGAAAATTACAATAATATTACAATATAATTTAATGTTAAATTAAAATGATTAAATAATTTAAATATTCAGTTCGATTTTTAGTTTTATTTTATGAATAGGCTTTTAACATTTTGTTTGATTTTAATATTATATAATTAATATACAAAATTCATCTTAATAATATACTATTAATATTTTTATTTGATGTGATTATTAAATAATTGAAACATTCAATTCAATGTTTCATGATAATTTAACAGTTTTAATAATATACTATTCATATTTTTTGTTTGATTTTAATGTTAAATTGTTGAAATACACTTTCAATTAAATGTTTAAAAATAGGTTAAAATTTTAATATGCTATTAATATTTTTTTGTTTGATTCAAAATTTTAAATTTAAATAAATATTTAAATTATTTAAAATGTTTAATGGTAATTAAATGTATAATGCTAATTTAACCATTTTAATAATATACTATTCATGTTTTTGTTTGATTTTAATATTATATAATTTTAATAAAAATTCAATAATGTTTATTAATAATTTTAACAATATGTAATAATAATAATAATAATAATAATAATGATAATAATAAATGTAATAATAATAATAATATGTAATAATAGTTTTAATAATATGATATCAGTATTTTGTTAGGTTTTAATTTTCATTTAATTTAAAAATGCACTTAATATTTTTATTGATTTTAATATTAAATTATGCATTTAATTAAATGTTTAAAATTAACAGTTAATTTGTAACAATTAAAATTTTAATGATATAAAATTATTGTTTTATTTGATTTCAAATAGTAAAATAATATAAATATTCAATTAAATGTTTAATAATAATTTAACAATAGTAATTTTTTATTGATGAATTTGTGTGCTTGTTAGAGTAAACATGCTAATGCCAAACTTGAGTAAACTGAGGTGATTTTCTGTGGTAACTGAGATGCTGCACATTCTGATTGATGATCATAGATCAAGTTCATTTTCCTCTTTTCTCCAAATCTTCATATCCGACTCCATTCTCATGTGTTGTCCTGACCTTTTGACCTGTTGTTTGTCGCTCATGTTCATTCTGCTAACCGTGTTTTTCTCTGTTATATCATTGTGTTTCAGAGCTTCTTTGAAGGGCAGGCGGCGCCGTGGGACTCGGCCAAAAAAGACGAGAATAGAATGAAGAACCGTTACGGCAACATCATCGCATGTACGTAGAGAAGCGTTCCTAACTCTGTGTGAGTGTCTGTGTGTGTGTGTGTGTGTGTGTGTGTGTGTGTGTCTGTGTCTGTGTCTGTGTGTCAGGCTCAGGAGGTGCGAGAGGTGATGGAGGCTGAGATGAGGACACAGCTGCGTCGTCAGGCTGCTGCACACACAGATCACCTGCGGGACGTGCTGAAGGTTCAGGAGCAGGAGCTGCACGAGGAGGCCCAGGAGGTACCAACACTGCCCCTTACATGCACTAACAACTACATAGAATTTGTGATAGAATGTAACAGTTAAAGGACTTGTTAACTTGTTAAAAAAGAGATGGTGCTTGTGAGTGTGAGTGTGTGTGTGTGTGTGTGTAATTAACAGTAATGTCACTAACCAAACTCTCCTTAAGCAAAGAGAGCGTCAGCAGCATTATGAAAATCAGCTTCTAGTGAGTGGCGTAATTTCTCAGGACCTTGCTTTAAGACCAGCGGTTTTCCCATGAGCCACTGGGGTCTGTCAGACTTGAGCCAATCACAGCGCAGGAGCTTTAGCATCTCTCTGACAGAGAAAACAAGAGCATTGAGTTTAGCTGCTCATGTAATAAATAAATGTGTAATTATAATTTAACAACTTTAATAATATACTATTGATGTCTTTTATTTACTTTTTGCATTCAATAATTTAAACAAATATGCAATTAAATGTTTAACAATTTTAATAATATGCTATTAATATTTTGTTTGATTTTAATATTAAATAATTTTAATCATTTTTAAAAAGTTTAATAATTTAGCCATTTTAATAATATACTATTAATATTTTTATTTTAATATTTAATAATGTAAATACATTTTCAATTGAATATTTAATAATAATTTAACATGTTATTACAATTTAGTAATTTATCAATTCACTTTCCATTCACACTGTTGTCTTCTGATATAAATATTATAATATTGGAATATTTTAATATTACATAACTTAAAAATTCTATTAAATATTTAATACCAATTAATAATGATGTAACAATTTTAATAAACAATTAATATTTATTTGATGTTAATAGTAAATAATGTAAATAAATATGCACATATACTGTTTATAAATCTATAAGCTTTTTTTCCAGAAAATACTATAATTTGTGTGTACAGTATATATCAATAGTAGAAAATTAAAATAAAATTATTTAATATATATTTTAAATATTTTAATAATATTTTACTATTAATTAAGACACATCTCACTCCACTTTATATTTACACTGTTGTTTTTGAAACTCTATTAATATATTGTATATTATATCAAGTCAAGTCAAGTCAAGTCTGCTTTATTGTCAATTCTTCCACATGTACAGCACATACACACAGAGAATTGAAATTGCGTTACTCTCAGACCCT
>NW_015548215.1:190044-197811 GCF_001515605.1 Sinocyclocheilus anshuiensis | reverse complement strand
TACATGATGGGGGCCGGGGCTCTGGCTCTTCTTAGTTTGCGGAGGAAGTAGAGACGCTGCTGTGCTTTCTCACATATATGAATATATGAATATTTTAGAAGAAAATTTGACTACAATTTGTGTGTGTGTGTGTGTATAACGTTAATTTTAAGTAATTAAATAATATTTTAATATTATTTAACTGAAATACAAAATATAACATAATGAATATGTGAATTATATTTTATTAAAATATATAGTTAAATTATAATACAACTGTTTAATTTTATATTTCATGAATGTGGAATTGAGAGAAAGACAAAAGTGAATGATAGTCTGGCACATGAGGAGCAAAACAACCACAAAACACGGAACAGAGTCTGACACTCATCTTCAGTTTTGCTCTTGTGTGTGATTGTTTCAAACGAGCGTTAATGTCGAGTCCTGAGATCGTCCAGAATGCCGAGTGTGACTCTTCATGTGTGCTGAATGTGATGTGGTTATTGTTATTGTTATTGTTTGTTTATTTGTGTTTTTCAGATGATCACTTTTGTCACAAAAACGCGCACACACACACACACACACACACGCACTCACTCACTCATACACTCACACAAATATATATGTATATATATACAGTATATAAGATGTATAGTAGATGTTTGTAACATATCAACATTTAGAGTTAAACACAATAGACAAACAAACCAACACACCATTTTAGTTTTACCCTGTAAAAAAAGTTACATTTTTGTTTTTATGACAGTTATTGTACATTTATTTTTGTATTTTTACTTATTTATTTATTTGTTCTCTAAATCTGTTCATTTATAAAGGTAAAAATGGTTCATATATATATATATATATATATATGTATATACACACAAACAGTATGTATGTATATATAATATAAAATAGTGGTTTGTGGTATATCATCGTTTAGAGTTGAGTAAAAATCAAGAAACACAAACCAAAAGATCATTTTAGCAATTTTCTTTCAGTTTTAGCATCTAAAGAAGTTTTATTTTTGTTCACTAAATTCAATTTATAAATGTATACAGGTAAAAAATAAAAAAAAAAGCAATTTTAAATGAAATAAAGCAATGTTTTATTTTATTTATTTGTTTTAATTAATTTATTTATTTATTTATTTTCATTTTAGGTTGGAGTTAGTCTGTAGTAATTGTAACTTGATATAATACTTACGTACATACATGCATATATAATAACACAATTTTAGCAAATATTTGCAGTTTTAGCATCTAAAGATGATTGTTTGGAATAAAACTTTTCTAAATTTAGTTTCAGTAAAGATTTATAAAGATAAAAATGTATTATATATAGTATTAATGTATGTATATGTATATAATATTAAATTAAATATATAGTAAATATATAGTGGTCTGTCATCATTTAGAGTTAAACACAAACCAAAACAACATTTGAGCAACTTCTTACAGTTTAAGCATTTCAAGAAGCTCTGTTTTTGTTTACTGAATTCAGTGTAAGAATGAAGCACAGGTGTGTTCGGTGCGTCTCTGGTTTGTAAACAGACGGTTTTCTCGCTCGGACATAAACAAATTTCACGCTGGGCCGCATAAAGATAAAGAGAGAGAAGCCTTTCTTCCAGACGCTAATTACAGACGCATGTCGTCGAATACGCTGGAGATCAGGAGGAAGAGGAGCAGAGAGGAGGAAGAGTGTGGATACAAGACGCTTGACAAATGAAATGAGCAGATTAGCCAAATCCCACAGACACTGAGCCTATTCTAGAACATAATCCCACAATCTGTGCTGAGGAATTACTGTAGATATGAGCCGCTGAGGAGAATATGAACTGTGTGTGTGTCTGACTGTAATTATTATTCCTGCTGCGCTGCAGTTTAGTTAAACCAGGGTTATTATAGTTAACTAAAACCTTAACCACGTTTTTGTCACTTGAAGTAAACTTCAATAATAAACTGACATAAAATATCAAATATTATTTTATTTCATCTAGTTGACAAAGCAACATTTCTCGTTTTCATTTAGTTTGTATTAAAATAATTAAAACTGAAATAAAAATTATTAAAAACATATAGACATTAAAATAAAATAACTAATAGGGATGACAAACTTTAACTAAAATTAAAATGAAAACGGAAAATTGAAAATAATACAAAATATTACTAAATATAAAAAAAATAGTATCTCAATGATACTAAAATAGCACTGGTTAAAACTGTTTTTATTGTACTGCGGTGTTGAATTCATGATTTTGTAGCATAATGAATATTGTGAAAATAACGGTTCATTTTATTTCAGTAAGTTTGTGTAATATTGATTAATATTTTTATTTATTAATATATAAAGTTATTTAATATGTGCATGTATATATGTGTGTTAAAAATATTAAATAATAATGTTTAATTAAAAAATGCATATTTAAATAATGTTTGCTTATTCTATCTGAATTGTATTTTCATGTTCTATAAACAATACTATTTATTATAATATAAAATATTTAAAATATGAAATAACTACATTTAAATAATACATCTTTTAATCAATGTTTTCTAGCTGGAATTGTATTTTTGCATGTTCTCTATATACTATTTATTATAATATATAATATTTATATTATATATATTATATAATATTTATAATATATATATTTAATTAATTCAAATATTAAGGGATTTATCATGAAATTTAATTTTTGCATGTTGTAAAATATGTTTTCTGGTTCTTGTTGTTTTTGTAGGGCTACCATCGACCGAATCACTACATCGCCACACAAGGTAAGACAAATGGTCATTATTTTGTGTCTGAAAAACTTTATTTACCTTTATTTAACCAGAAAGTCTCATTGAGATTAAAATCTCTTTTACAAGAGAGACCTGGCCAAGGCAGACAACATTTTAAAATACAACAAATACACATTAGAACAAGATTAAAACATAATATCCTCTCAACAAACACACACACACACACACTCTCACACACACACACACACTCACTCACTCACTCACACACACACACAAACACGCTGAGCTGTTTTATGCTGAAACGGCGTCTTGAAACAATCATATGTTGTTGTTGTAGTTGTGGGGGTTTTAGTACAGAATAAATGGATTATCCTTTACATGAGTGAATCTCAACCTTTTGGCGTACCGGACCCCAGTCCAATTCAAAACCATCCTCAAGGACCCCCAGAACAAAATTGACTCATCTATGTATCATTTGTGTCTTTGTGAGGACCAAATACAGTCAAGTATAATGCAGGTTAGCTGACTTGTCCAGTATTTGGCCATATCATCAGCTATATTGGATTTTTCTTTGTCAAAATATACAACATTTATACAAAAATTCATAATTTATACGGACACCCTGGCCTTACGTCAAGGACCACTAGGGGTCCACGGACCCCTGGTTGAGAAACACTGCTCTACATGCTGCATGCTCGCGTGTCTGGCCTAATCTGGCTGTCAGCGCGTCAGTTCTCCCAGCATGCCCCTGAAGGCCGTGTCTGATTGCTAGTTAATTGTTGTGAGATGTTTCTGGAGTGCCGGACCGCAGTGAGTTCCAGCGCTCTGAACGCAATCACTTCCTTTAATAGACTCGCGCTGGAGCGGCGTAATTACCTGTTTACCGGAGCGACGCCTGGCTCGTCTACAGGGACGACAACGGCTAAAACGCCTCTATACTAACAAAATAAAATTAGTATTTGAGCAAAAAAAATATTTTACAGTACAGCTTTAAAATTGCGATACTAATATCTATTTCAGTTTTATTTAAATTAATTGTGCAGCCCTAATGTAAAAATGACTTTCTTTTGTAAAATAGAAAATGTTGTTTGGACCCCAGTTCTATTCAAAACATATTTTTGGTGCACGGAAGAAAGTAAGTCGTACAGGTTTGGAAAAATATGAGGGTCAGTAAATGACAGAATTTACATTTCTGTGTGAACTGTCACACTCTAAACATTGGGAATCTGTATTTCAGGACACTGATGTATTAAAACACAGATGAAACATAGACGAAGGTTCATTAAAAGTTCCCTCTTAAAAGAATCAGTGACAGTGTAAGTCCAGGACTCAATTACACACACTAGGAACATTTGCCTCACAATGTGAGCAAATGACTGGAGTCGTGCATAAATGCAGCGCACGTGAGCATCAGATGAGCAGCTGCATTCGTTTTATATGACGGCTGAGAAAGTGGGAATAATTTTGCCGTGCCCAATCCCCGAGGTTTTTCTTTAATGGGAACATGTCATGTCAAAATATACAACATTTATACAAAAATTCATACTTTATACGGACCCCCTGGCCTTACGTCAAGGACCACTAGGGGTCCACGGACCCCTGGTTGAGAAACACTGCTCTACATGCTGCATGCTCGCGTGTCTGGCCTAATCTGGCTGTCAGCGCGTCAGTTCTCCCAGCATGCCCCTGAAGGCCGTGTCTGATTGCTAGTTAATTGTTGTGAGATGTTTCTGGAGTGCCGGACCGCAGTGAGTTCCAGCGCTCTGAACGCAATCACTTCCTTTAATAGACTCGCGCTGGAGCGGCGTAATTACCTGTTTACCGGAGCGACGCCTGGCTCGTCTACAGGGACGACAACGGCTAAAACGCCTCTTTTACTTCCTCTCCCTCTCTCTTTTCATTCTGCACTGTCCAGCAGCCATTTCTATCCCGACCCGACACACTCTACACCACAGACTCTAAAATCAGCCAATCAGAGCTGATTTGATGTTTCTACAGCCAATGAGATCCCACTGTGGGCGGGGCTACAAGCTTCTCATAATTTAACAGTGTGTTCTGGGATTCTGTGTTCACACTCACCTGTTTAATGAGTTTAACGGGTCTCTCAGTAAATGACATGAACATGAGGAGAAACTGTCGTCGCAGGGTTCAAAGGAAAATCAGTTTTTACAGGACAAGATCAGAAAAAGCTTTAACAAGCCTGAAGTTGCTCGGATCAAAGCGAAACGCGGCTGTGAACCTCACTCTGATTCCTTCTCATGTATTCAGCTCTGCTGTGCCGCAAGTTTAGGAACATTAGATTTGCCTCTTATTTTTACTAGTTTGTATTTTGTATATGAGTGATTCTTAAAGTCATTCATTTTACTGTTGAAGGAGAGATTATTGTTGGTTTATTTGGTGGAGATTATATGTTTTATTGTATCGCATAAAAGTGGGAATAATTTTGCCGTGCCCAATCCCCGAGGTCTCATTGAAACGAGCTCGCTAGAACGATGAAAGCATTAGTCCCCCGGTGCGGGAACAGCGGCCTGACAGCAGCGCGCTGCTGAAGTCTTCTTCCCGCTGAGCGCTCGCACAGTAATTGCTGTTGGCTGACTCCACTTACAGCTGAAGCGAGCCGCTTAGAGGATCAGCAAATTACAGCAAATGTCAGCGCAATTCTCCCGGTGCAGTCCGGACGTGAGATCCGATCTGCGGTTAGGATTTAGCTAGTTAAGGATTATCTAAACGCTGCATGTGTTTCTCGTAAGGAACACTTCTACAACAAAGAGTTTACCATTATGATTATAGATGTTATTGCTCAGACTTGTCTCTTTTATAGCTCAGGAGAAACATCTGAGAAGCTGAAGACTCCATTCAATCTCAATTCTGTCTGGGAGAAAAACTGAGATGATGAAGAGATGTCAACTGTTGTCAGATACAAAATCTATGTGGAAGAATTTGATGAGAAATGATTGAGATCATAATGAGATCTATGACTTTTGATTGCAGGCAAATCTGAGTGCAGTTTGAGACTTTATTGTGGAGAGACGTGAGATTACAGGAGTCTTTTTCTCAGGATAAACATCTGAAAAGCAAGAGGCTCCATTTAATCTCATTTCTGTCTGGGAGAAACAACTGAGATGTTATCGAGTATGAATACTTCTCCAACGTCTCAAAAGAACGGAGTTTATCATTATCATAGATGTTATTGCTCAGTCTTTTCTCTTTATAACTCAGAAGAGAAACAACTGTGAAGTTGTAGAGTTGTCATTTGTTGTCATAAAGCTATAAAATTAAAGTTAATTTGATGAGAAATGATTGAGATCATAATGAGTTCTTTGACTTTTGATTGCAGGCAAATCTGAGTGCAATTTGAGACTTCATTGAGGAGACAGATGTGAGATTATGTGAGATACTGGAGTCTTTTTCTCAGGAGAATAATCTAATTTCTGTCTAGGAGAAACAACTGAGATGTTGTAGATATGTCAATTGTTGTCATAAAGCTATACAATTGGAGTGGAAGAATTTGATGAGAAATCATTGAGATCATAGTGAGATCTATGACTTGATTGCAGGCAAATCTGAGTGCAATTTGAGACTTTATTGAGGAGACGTGAGATTACTAGAGTCTTTTTCTCAAGAGAAACATCTGAGAAGCAGGAGACTCCATTTAATCTCATTTATGTCTGGGAGAAACATCTGAGATGTTGTAGAGATGTTGTAGAGTATGAATACTTCTACAACATATCAAGAGAATGAAGAGATCATCATTATGATCATAGATGTAATTTCTCTTTTATCACTCACACATCTTTGATTTATTGAAGGAAGAATAAGACGAGAAATGATTGAGATCATAATGAGACTTTTGAATGCTGGCAAATCTGCAGTTTGAGACTTTATTATGATCTCATTTTGAGCTCTTGCTCTCAAGAAATGAGAAGCTGGAGACTCCAGCAATTTAATCTCATTTCTGTCTATTAGAAACGATTGAGATATTGTTGAGACGTTTATTGTTCTTCCTGATGGTCATCTGCATTCCTCACATTGATAAATGTAATTAAACGATCAGGAAGGAAACTGTATATTATTGTGATTAAGAGGCGTCTAGTTTTGACAGATCTTAATTAAGTTCGTCAAGCTCAGACGATAACGAGAACTCGCCCACGAGCAAAGTCATCGGTAGAGAGTTCTCTAGGACACGAATGTTTGCTAACGCCGCTGTTTATGTGTGCGTATGAATATGTAAAATCTTGCTTCTCGCTCATGTTTTTCTGCTGGATGCAATTTGTTTTGGCTCAGAGTGAATGCATCAGTGCCGGAGAACGTGAGCACAGATTTGCATGAGCTAATTAGCTTGTCAAAAGTCATTTTGGAATTTGCTTGTTGATTAACAACAATGCTAATTAGAATGAATTAAACATGTGATTTTAATTCCTTCGGCTGCGCTGTTATTACCGGGCGCTGACTTACATGTTGCCCTTATTAAGTTGATTTGGAGCTTTAATGGAAATGCATACGAGCAAATCTGTCGCCGCTCGTTTGCATGCATTTATGAATGAGGCGTTTGAAAGTTTCAGCTCCGCTGCTGGAAAACCCATCCAATAATCCAACAAAGAGCTTCATGACTTCTGCGCCGGTGTCACTCTGGATTATGTTCAGTGGATCGTTTAATGGCTTCATGTGCTGGAGGAGTCAATCTCTCCGCATGTCCCGGTCACATTTCAGCGTAAAATCAAAAGAACAAAGTATAGTTTTGCATAAGGAAAAAACAAAATAACACTGTTGTTGACACACAGTATGGATATAGAGCTGTAAAGTTCACGTGAAAGGATTTGATGAGAAATGTTAGAGTTTATGATGGGATCTGTGATGTTTTTTGAGATCTGATTTTTTTTTTATATATATATAATTTTTTTTTAAAGATATTTTTAAATTTTGAAGGGAAATAGCATGTATTTTATATGTTTTTTTTTTTACATTTATTGACAAAGTAAGAATATAGCTCTATTAAAAGAATGTTGAACAATTTGATGAGAAATATTTGTGTTCATAAAAA
>NW_015548215.1:183408-189320 GCF_001515605.1 Sinocyclocheilus anshuiensis | reverse complement strand
TTTTTTTTTTTTTTTTAAGGAAAATAATGTTTATTTTATAGTTTTTTGTCAATTGTTGACATACAGTAAGAATATAAGAGCTATTAAATGAATGTAAAACTCATATATATGATTTTGTTGCCACAGTTTGAGGCATTGTTGAGTCTTTTTTTCAGGAGAAACATCTGAGAAATCTATCTGTCTGTCTGTCTGTCTATCTATCTATCTATCTATCTATCTATCATATATATATTGTATAAGGAAATTAAAGTTTTTTGATGGCATTATTTTCCTGATTTTTGTGAAATTAGTTCTTTGCTCCTCAGGTCCGATGCAGGAGACCATCTATGACTTCTGGAGGATGGTGTGGCAGGAGAACACGGCAACTATCATCATGGTTACCAATCTGGTTGAAGTCGGCCGGGTGAGTGAAGCCCTCGATCCTCTGGAGTTTAATTTTCCCCCGATCACAGACAAACTCAGATCTGTTAGTTCTATTGATTTTATTAAAGTCAAAATGAACGAAACCTCTCCGGACCGAACCCTGGTAAACATCTGAGATGTAAAACAAAAGACTGTGAAAGCTTGAGGGAAGATCCAGAACATCTCGAGAGCGATGAACCTTCAAACATCCTTCAAACAACATACAGAGTCTGACTCAGATGTTTATCTCGTGTTTTAGTGTTTTAGTGTTCAAGTTCAAAGTCACTGTCAGTCAGTCACTGGTAGTTTGATGTCGTTCCTAGTTGTTGTGTGGACTAGATTGATTATTAAAACTTTATGCTTATAGTTATTGTTCTTGGTGTAAAAGGCCTTTAGTGAGGTTATATTCTGGGTCCAGTTTTTATGGAAAGGGGCAAATTATCTCTAACTGGATTCAATTCAATTTACCAAAAATTACACTGTGAAAAATATTAATATTGATACTTAGCACACAGTACAAAAAAATAATAAATAATCATTAGAACATATGATTATTGAAACTGTAAATAACAACTATTTCTTAAAAATTTTTGTTTTCACGAATTATAAATATTATTAACAGTATTGTAAATATTTTTGAAACGTTTTATAATAAATTTCATGTAAACGTTAACTGAAAATAAAATATTAAAAAACTTAAACTTATTTTATTTCATCTAGTTGCAAAGGCAACATTTTTCATTTTAATTTAGTTTAACTTGATGTACTACTGTAAATTAACTAACACTGAATTATTTAAACTATATAGACATATATAGACTTATATGGGCATGTAAAATGACAAAAAATGTGTAAAACTAAATTACTATAACTAAAATTAAAATAAAAGCTGAAAATCTAAAAATAAAAACTGATTCAAAATTTTAATAAATACTATAGACATTAAAAAAAATAAAAACTACACAAATTCCTAAAACTAAATCAACTGAAAATATTTTAAAAAACGATTTAAATATTAATAAAACAATATAGTATAGACATATTAAAAATGACAAACAATTACTATAACTAAAATTAGAATATAATAAAAACTATATAGATATATAAAAAAAAGACTAATAGAAATTATAAAATGCTAAAACAAAATTATATATAACTAAAATTAAAATGAAAACTAAAAATGTAAATATGAAAACTAATTCAAAATACTGATAAAACTATATAGTCATATTATAAAAATAATAAAAATCTCAAAAACATTACTAAAACAAATGCTGAGATTATGGGTTCGATTCCCAGCTAACTGAAATTAACCCGCAAACGTCATAATCATAATACAAATTTTGTGCGCACATCCCACGACTCGTCAGAGTGTCGACAGTTTACAGGCGTGTTTATGATCCTGAATGAGAAAAATCTGTATTTCTGACAGCTCAAACATCAATGCGGGTCTCGAAATAAAGAATGCAAAAGAAGTGCTGCACGGGGTATAGGGTTCTTGTCTCGGTGCTCTTTGGGTGCAAGGGATGATGCAACTCGTAAGAATAATAGTAGTCCAAGGCACTCGAATCTTATTCAAAAAGTTTTAAAAAGCCTTTATTTCATCAGGGGTATAAGTTTTAAAAGCAGGTGACAAGTGCACACCTACGCGTTGTGGCTATTTTGCCTTCGTCAGGGTTAAAGAAGGCAATGGTGTATTACATACTACTATTTTTAGGAAAGAAACAGATAGAAATACTATTTTAAGAGCAGATAGTTTTCACCCTTCATGGTTGATCGACAATATTCCCTTAGGACAGTTTCTTTCCTCTAAGAAATTAAGTACCTGGTTATGTCCTAGTGCAGGAAATTACAGATGTGGCAATTGCAATCACTGTGACAATATGGTCAAGACAAATATGTCTAAAGATGTACCTTCAGACACTGAATTTAAAGTTAAATCATTTATTAATTGCAATACCTCATTTTTTTTTTTTTTTTTAAGGAAAATAATGTTTATTTTATAGTTTTTTGTCAATTGTTGACATACAGTAAGAATATAAGAGCTATTAAATGAATGTAAAACTCATATATATGATTTTGTTGCCACAGTTTGAGGCATTGTTGAGTCTTTTTTTCAGGAGAAACATCTGAGAAATCTATCTGTCTGTCTGTCTGTCTATCTATCTATCTATCTATCTATCTATCATATATATATTGTATAAGGAAATTAAAGTTTTTTGATGGCATTATTTTCCTGATTTTTGTGAAATTAGTTCTTTGCTCCTCAGGTCCGATGCAGGAGACCATCTATGACTTCTGGAGGATGGTGTGGCAGGAGAACACGGCAACTATCATCATGGTTACCAATCTGGTTGAAGTCGGCCGGGTGAGTGAAGCCCTCGATCCTCTGGAGTTTAATTTTCCCCCGATCACAGACAAACTCAGATCTGTTAGTTCTATTGATTTTATTAAAGTCAAAATGAACGAAACCTCTCCGGACCGAACCCTGGTAAACATCTGAGATGTAAAACAAAAGACTGTGAAAGCTTGAGGGAAGATCCAGAACATCTCGAGAGCGATGAACCTTCAAACATCCTTCAAACAACATACAGAGTCTGACTCAGATGTTTATCTCGTGTTTTAGTGTTTTAGTGTTCAAGTTCAAAGTCACTGTCAGTCAGTCACTGGTAGTTTGATGTCGTTCCTAGTTGTTGTGTGGACTAGATTGATTATTAAAACTTTATGCTTATAGTTATTGTTCTTGGTGTAAAAGGCCTTTAGTGAGGTTATATTCTGGGTCCAGTTTTTATGGAAAGGGGCAAATTATCTCTAACTGGATTCAATTCAATTTACCAAAAATTACACTGTGAAAAATATTAATATTGATACTTAGCACACAGTACAAAAAAATAATAAATAATCATTAGAACATATGATTATTGAAACTGTAAATAACAACTATTTCTTAAAAATTTTTGTTTTCACGAATTATAAATATTATTAACAGTATTGTAAATATTTTTGAAACGTTTTATAATAAATTTCATGTAAACGTTAACTGAAAATAAAATATTAAAAAACTTAAACTTATTTTATTTCATCTAGTTGCAAAGGCAACATTTTTCATTTTAATTTAGTTTAACTTGATGTACTACTGTAAATTAACTAACACTGAATTATTTAAACTATATAGACATATATAGACTTATATGGGCATGTAAAATGACAAAAAATGTGTAAAACTAAATTACTATAACTAAAATTAAAATAAAAGCTGAAAATCTAAAAATAAAAACTGATTCAAAAATACTATAGACACTATAGACATTAAAAAAAATAAAAACTACACAAATTCCTAAAACTAAATCAACTGAAAAAAACGATTTAAACGATTTAAATATTAATAAAACAATATAGTATAGACATATTAAAAATGACAAACAATTACTATAACTAAAATTAGAATATAATAAAAACTATATAGATATATAAAAAAAAGACTAATAGAAATTATAAAATGCTAAAACAAAATTATATATAACTAAAATTAAAATGAAAACTAAAAATGTAAATATGAAAACTAATTCAAAATACTGATAAAACTATATAGTCATATTATAAAAATAATAAAAATCTCAAAAACATTACTAAAACAAATGCTGAGATTATGGGTTCGATTCCCAGCTAACTGAAATTAACCCGCAAACGTCATAATCATAATACAAATTTTGTGCGCACATCCCACGACTCGTCAGAGTGTCGACAGTTTACAGGCGTGTTTATGATCCTGAATGAGAAAAATCTGTATTTCTGACAGCTCAAACATCAATGCGGGTCTCGAAATAAAGAATGCAAAAGAAGTGCTGCACGGGGTATAGGGTTCTTGTCTCGGTGCTCTTTGGGTGCAAGGGATGATGCAACTCGTAAGAATAATAGTAGTCCAAGGCACTCGAATCTTATTCAAAAAGTTTTAAAAAGCCTTTATTTCATCAGGGGTATAAGTTTTAAAAGCAGGTGACAAGTGCACACCTACGCGTTGTGGCTATTTTGCCTTCGTCAGGGTTAAAGAAGGCAATGGTGTATTACATACTACTATTTTTAGGAAAGAAACAGATAGAAATACTATTTTAAGAGCAGATCGTTTTCACCCTTCATGGCTGATCGACAATATTCCCTTAGGACAGTTTCTTTCCTCTAAGAAATTAAGTACCTGGTTATGTCCGAGTGCAGGAAATTACAGATGTGGCAATTGCAATCACTGTGACAATATGGTCAAGACAAATATGTTTAAAGATGTAACTTCACAAATTGAATTTAAAGTTAAATCCTTTATTAATTGCAGTACCTCATTTGTAGTGTATCGGTTAGAGTGTCCATGTGGTTGTTTCTATATAGGGATGACTACAAGGAAATTAAAGATCAGATTAGCAGAACATAAGAATGCCATTCGAGTTTGTAACCCTTTGTATCCTATGGCCCTTCATTATAAAGAGAAAAATCATGGTAGCCCAAGTACATTGAAGATAATTGGTATAGAACATGTCCCCAGGTCAATAAGAGGAGGTGATAGGGTCAATAGGCTTTTACAGAGAGAGTCTTTCTGGATCTATATACTGAAAGCAACTAAACTTCCATGCTTAAATGGGGAATTAGACCTTGTACCTTTTTGTAATAAGAATTCAGATCTGGAAATATTATATTGTTGATCTTGTTTTGTATGTTTTTGTATGTATCTGTTTGTCCTGTGTAGAACGACCAGGTGATTGTTATTTGACTAATTAATTCAAATGAACTCAGATTGTGTTTGTTACTCACACCCTGACGAAGGCAAAATAGCCGCAACGCGTAGGTGTGCACTTGTCACCTGTTTTTAAAACTTATAGCCATGATGAAATAAAGGCTTTTTAAAACTTTTTGAATAAGATTCGAGTGCCTTGGACTACTATTATTCTTACGAGTTGAATCAATGCGGGTCTGTTACGACCTGAAACATGATATAATGGTAGAGCAGAATTGCTTTACTGACACTGGACGTGTTGTTCAGTGTTTGCAGTGACTCTTGTTCTCATCATTTCTGTCTGAATCACTGGCTGAGAGTCAAAGAAACAGCATTTGCTGTCCGTCGGCTCACCTGCTGTTGTTCAGCAGACGTGTGTGTGTCCCGACGGGCCGCCGCTTTCTCTGCCCGACTCTTTCAAGTAGCTGAAAGAGAGGAGCAGCTCGAGTCTCATCAACGCCACCATCTGCTGCCGCTCCTCGCTGATGAACTCTGGGAATTCAGCTGCATTCACCACAGTCACACCGAGCTGGAGCCGCTTTCTTCTGACGCACACACACACCGACAACTGAAAAAGAACACACACACTCACACTCACACACACACACACACTCACTCACACACCGCCGACAACTGGACAAGAACACACACACACGCTGCTCATCCTAATCAAAGGCTGTCTGTGACTATTTAACTTCAGCTGATAAAGTCCATCTACATTAAAGCAGCAGACATGAAAGGAGTGTGTGTG
>NW_015548215.1:182184-183210 GCF_001515605.1 Sinocyclocheilus anshuiensis | reverse complement strand
GTGTGTGTGTGTGTGTGTGTGTGTGTGTGTGTGTGTGTGTGTGTGTGTGTGTGATCTAATTGAGCTGCTAATTAAGAGCAGCAGCAGATCTCACTGTCTCTGTTGTGTCAGAAATATTTCTGTCCAGCCGGTGAACAGGAAACACTGTCCTGAACATCTGTTGAACCTCACAACCGCCGTTACCCACAATGCATTTCACCGAATCATGTGTCTTGAGTGCTTTAGTATCACAGATATACTATCATAGTTTGTATTAATATTTTGAATTAGTTTTTATTTTAGAATTTAACTATATGGTCATATAGTTTTTATTTTTATTTCAGGTTTAGTTTAGTTATTTTAGTAATAAAGTGAGATACGTTGCATAGGGTTTTTAAAAATTTTATTTCAGCTAACGTTCAGTTTTAGTACTAGTGACTTTTGTAGTTTAAGTTAAATTAAACAAAAATGAGACGTTGCATTGGCAACAAAGTTTTTTTAATATTTTGTTTTATTTTAATTAAAACTAAAATGTACTTTATTTCAGGTAACAAGGTAAGTGTCACAAATCAAGCCGGAGACAGCAGGTAAGTGAATGAAAGGCAGGTTTATTAACAGGTATTGCAGAGGCAGATCGTCTGGAGCAATGGAAGGTGAGAATCCAACACAAAGTAAAGTTCAATGATTCTTAGCTGAGTACAGATGTTTGGTTTCTTTGCAGGTTCGCGGAGAGTTCGGGTTCCAGGAGCGGAGGAGAGCAACATTGGAAGATCTTCGGGGATCTAGAGGCAAGTATAAACAGGTAAGTAGCATTCAGAGAGTCTGGTAAAGTTCAGTGTAGTGAACGGTAGACCGGACGGTGAGTGACTGGAAGGAGCGTGCTTATGAATGGTGACTTGATTGCAGACGACAGGTGCGGGGAATCAGAACTCAAAGGTGAGCGTGATCTGGTGTAAGTTGTGGCTGGTGATTGTGGTGATTCGCTGACATTACCCCCTCCTCCAGGGGTGACTCCTGACGCCCTCAAGCAGCGACGGCCACGGCCTC
>NW_015548215.1:176186-181009 GCF_001515605.1 Sinocyclocheilus anshuiensis | reverse complement strand
TTATGAATGGTGACTTGATTGCAGACGACAGGTGCGGGGAATCAGAACTCAGGTGAGCGTGATCTGGTGTAAGTTGTGGCTGGTGATTGTGGTGATTCGCTGACATTACCCCCTCCTCCAGGGGCAGCTCCTGATGCCTTCAAGTGGCGACGGGGGCCACCACGGCCTCTGGGTGCGGGATGATTAGGATGGGTCTGATGGAACTCTTCCAGCAGTATGGGGTCAAGAACGTCGTCCTGGACCACCCAAGATCTTTCCTCTGGTCCATATCCATCCCAATCTACTAGGTACTCCAGCCGGCCGCCCCACTGCCGCGAATCCAGGATATCCTTGACCTGATAGATGGATGGCTGTTCTAGGATTTCTGGAGGAGGAGGTTCATCTGATTCCGTGGGTTCTGGTGCAGAAGGAGAGAAGGGTTTAAGGAGGGACACGTGAAAAGCAGGGTGAATTCTGTACCTGGGTGGAAGTTGGAGCTGGTAGGTAACCTAATCTGCCTCTGTATCGGGAACGGACCGATGTAACGGGGACTCAGCTTCTTGCAAGGCAGGCGGAGGCGCAGAACCCGGGTTGACAGCCATACTTTCTCTCCAGGCTGGTAAGTGGGAGTCGAGGAACGCTGGGCATCAGCAAATGTTTTGTGCCTCTGCACTGCACATTGAAGGTGGACATGAGCTGAGTCCCACACTCTCTCGCTTGCTCGGAACCAGTAGTCCACAGCTGGGACCTCCGATGGTTTTTCGGTCCACGGGAAGAGTGGGGGTTGGTAGCCGAGTATGCACTGGAAAGGCGTGAGGCCGGTGGAGTTTTGTCAAAGGGAGTTTTGTGCATACCCGGCCCATGGGAGGAAGCGGCCCCAGCTGTGCTGGTCGTCTTGGCAGTATGCAGTTCCTGGATCTTGCGCTCAGTCTGGCCGTTAGTCTGGGGATGGTAACCGGAGGACAAGCTCACTGTGACCCCTAGCAGTCGAAAGAACGCTTTCCAAACGTGGGAAATGAATTGCGGCCCCTGGTCCGAGACAATATCCTCTAGGACTCCGTAATTCCTGAAGACATGTGTGAATAGAGATTCGGCAGTTTTCAGCGCAGTGGGTAATCCCTTGAGGGGAATCAGTATACAAGCTTTCGAAAAGCGATCTACTGCCACTAGGATGCAGGTGTTGCCTTCAGAGTTGGGTAAGTCAGTTACGAAGTCAATTCCTATGTGGGACCACGGTCGCTGAGGTATGGGTAGTGGCACGAGCTTGCCTACGGGGAGGTGACAAAGAGATTTAGACATGGCACAGACTGAGACATACTGGGCCACCAGTACCGAGCTTGGAGGAGCGAGAGGGTCCGTTGGCTGCCTGGATGTCCAGAGCCCGGTACATTGTGAACTGAGCCCAGAAGGGGATGTCGTTGAGATGTGGGAACATACGTCTTCCCTTCTGGGCCTCCCAGCGGAGCCGGTTCGGTGAGAGTGGCGGATTGGATATCCTTGTCGATATTCCACACAATGGGATTTACAATCAGGGCTGGAGGGAGAATTGGCTCAGGTTCTGAGGGTGAATCTGGCGAATGCATGCGTGACAATGTATCCGCCTTACAGTTGCGATTGCCAGGCCGGTAGGTTAGGTATGGTGAAGTTGAACCTGGTGAAGAACAGTGCCCAGCGGGCTTGACGGGGATTGAGTCTTTTTGCATCTCGGAGATATTGGAGGTTCTTGTGGTCAGGAACAACTGTAAAGGGATGGTTTGCTCCCTCCAGCTAATGCCGCCACTCTTCCAGGGCCAGCTTGATGGCGAGTAGCACTCTGTTACCAATATCATAGTTCTGCTCCGCTGGGGTCAGTTTCTTGGAGTAGTATTATAGACCCAAACCTCGGGTGCCAACTCTGGATTTTAGGACTTGGAATGTCACCTCACTGGCGGGGAAGGAGCCTGAGCTGGTTCAGGAGGTTGAGAGATACCGTCTAGATATAGTCGGGCTCTCTTCCACTCACAGCTTGGGTTCTGGAACCACTTTTCTCAACCAAGGGTGGACTCTCCACTATTCTGGCATTGCCCAGGGTGAGAGGCGGCGGGCTGGCATTCGCTGTGGCAAAAACTCGGGCCTGGGAGGAGTTCAGTGAGGCCATGGAGGAAGATTTTCGGTCGGCCTCAAAGAGATTCTGGCAAACCATCTGGCGGTTTAGAAGGGGGAAGCAGTGTTCCGCCAACACTGTTTATAGTGGAAGTGGTGCGTTGCTGACTTCAACTGAGGATGTCGTCAGGCAGTGGAAAGAGTACTTTGAAGATCTCCCCAATCCTTCCAACACACCTTCCGTAAAGGAAGCTGAAGCTGGGGACTGAAGTTGCTGAGGTAGTCAAAAAACTGCGGTGGCAAGGATCTGGTGGATGAGATCCTCCTTGAGTTTCTCAAGTCTCTGGATGTTGTGGGGGCTGTCTTGGCTGACTCTGCAGCATTGCGTGGAGTTCAGGAACAGTGCCTCTGGACTGGCAGACTGGGGTAGTGGTCCCTCTTTTTAAGAAAGGGGACCGGAGGGTGTGTTCCAACTATAGGGGGATCACACTCTTCAGCCTCCCTGGGAAAGTCTATGCCAGGGTACTGGAGAGGAGAATCCGACCGATAGCTGAACCTCGGATTCAGGAGGAGCAATGTGGTTTTCGCCCTGGCCGTGGAACACTGGACCAGATCTATACCCTCACTAGGGTGTTGGAGGGTTCATGGGAGTTTGCCTAACCAGTCCATATGTGTTTTGTGGACCTGGAGAAAGCATTCGACCGTGTCCCTCGTGGCATCCTGTGGGAGGTACTTCGGGATTATGGGGTTCAGGGCTCATTGCTACGGGCTGCTCGTTCCCTGTATGACCAGAGCAGGAGCTTGGTTCGCATTGCCGGCAGTAAGTCAGACCTGTTTCTGGTGCATGTTGGACTCTGCCAGGGCTGCCCTTTGTCACAGATTCTGTTCATTATTTTCATGGACAGAATTTCTAGGCACAGCCAGGGAGCGGAGGGTGTCTGTTTTGGTGGCTGCAAAATATCGTCTCTGATTTTTGCGGATGATGTGGTCCTGTTTTCAACTTTTAGTTATGTTAGTACTTCAAGTTAAATTAAACCAAAAAAATGTATATATATATTTTTTATTTTCAATTAATGGTAATTTTATTTCAAATAACAAAAGTGTTTTTTTTATATATAAGTTTATAACTCTTGCTTTACTAAATGATCAGATGCAGCCTTTTCACCTGTTGGTCATGAAATGACCTGAAGCAGTTGGAAGAGGTTTGTGTGTGTGTGTGTGTCTCTACTGGTCATTTGGTCATCTGTAAGCAGATTACTGCAGGATGTGTGAGTGTCAGCACTGCTGGTTAAAGTTAGCCCTGTTAGAGGCAGATTATCCGGATAAAGGCATCTTACTCGCTCCTCTCTAATCTGAAGACAGTAGCGCTTCTGATCGCCTCTGAATCTCCTTCTCTCTGCTGTCTGTGTGTCGGTTTGTGAAGGAACTCGAATCCGCGGCGGGAGCGAAACCATTGTGCCGTAAGAGCCCATGGCGAGAACGGATCGAATCTCAGCGGAAATCTGCCGCTCGGAACTAATGGGATTTTTAAAGCCCATCTTAATATCTGACAAGAACAAAAGGGTCTGTTTTGGAATAACATTTGAGTCATTAATAAGCCCTTACAGTGAGAATGGAGGAATATAGTGCTGGATCGCTCCTCCTGACAGAATCACGGTTTAAATTAGAGCCGGATAGAAGTAGGCCAGCGAAACCTTTATGAGAAACCAGATGCGTATTAACACAACGATGTCACAGAACACACGTCCAGCTCAGATTCCACACTGACATCACTGAGAAATAGATCATTGCATTTAACTTTCAGAAAATAAAGCCGATGCATAATAGTAGTCATGACAGCTAACCATATTTAACCCAAAATGTGTATATGTGCGTGCATGCATGTGTGACATTTATTTATTTGTTGTTTTGAATACATCATTGTTGTAATGCCTTTATGCTGAATTAAACTATTTAATTAGAAATTTTATTGCAATAAAGTAAAACATTGTTACAGTAATGGGAATTACAACAAATGTCCAGATACATTATGTTAATGACTTTTATTTAATTTTATTTAATTTTATTTTAATGAGAATTTAAGGTGTAAATGTGCTTAATTATCAAAAATAGTGTCACAATGCAAAAAAACTAAAACATAATAGTCCTAAAATGAGTCATTACGTCTTTTATGTAAAATATCTTCCATTTTATATTGTAATACAGTAATGAGAATCTACAGGAATAATGAGAATTCCAAAAAAAAAATTTTTATTAAAAAATGTTAAATGTCAAGATGCATTACAGTAATGATCTTTATTTTATTTTGTTTTATTAATTAGAATTTGAGGGGTAAATGTGCTTGATTGTCAAAAAAAAACGTAATAGTCCTGAAATTAGTCTTCACTAACCTTTTTATGTAAAATATCATTTGTTTTTTATTGCAGTACAGTAAAAATATATTGTTACAGTAATGAGAATCATCAGAAATAATGAGAATTACAACAAAAAAAAATTGAGAATTTTAGGGGTAAATGTGCTTAATTGTCAAAAATAAAAAAAAAAATAAAAAAAAACTGTAATAGTCCTGAAATTAGTCTTTGCTTACCTTTTTTTAATGTAAAATATAATTGGTCGGCCGTCGCTGTATCGTGACGCGTGTGTGTGTGTGTGTGCGCGCGTGTGTGAGAGTGTGTGTGTGTGTGTGAGAGAGAGAGAGAGTGTGTGTGTGTGTGTGTGTGTGTGAGAGAGAGAGAGAGTGTGTGTGTGTGTGTGTGTGTGTG
>NW_015548215.1:171401-172893 GCF_001515605.1 Sinocyclocheilus anshuiensis | reverse complement strand
TGTGTGTGTGTGTGTGTGTGTGTGTGTGTGTGTGTGTGTGTGTGAGAGAGAGTGTGTGTGTGTGTGTGTGTGTGATGAGCTGCAGGAAGTGTGTGACTGAATATGTAAATAAGTCGTTATGTGATTAATGCTCTCTCTTTTAGGAGATGCTCTAATGATAATTAGACGGGAGCCAATAGCATCACAGCCCCGTTGTTTTTCCGGCCTGACGGCGAAGAGCAAGACCGAGACGAGAAATACACTCAGCCATTAGAGAGCAATTATCCCACTAATTAGAGCGTCTAATACACGCATAGAAAGAAAACACGCTAATAATGAAGAGCGGATGGAAAGAATCAGCTGATAAACGGATGACGAACTGATGGACTGATATTTCCTTGTTTCTGACCACAAAAGTGTGTTTCCATCACAAAAATAATGAATATCTGAGACATTTAGAGTACATTTAGAGATAGACATTAGAGTTTCTGTCATGAGATTTCAACTATCGCTTCTATATATTAAACAGGTTATTCAGTGGCTAATAAAAATATCTACAGATCAATGTTATTAGTGTTAATTTAAACTAAAACTATTAAAACATTTATGTTAGCTGAAATAAGCTGAACCAAAATAAAATATAAATATATATGTTTTAATTATTTGGCTGAAGCACTAAAATTATGAATTGAAAATAAATAAAAACTGAAAAAAAAAAAAAATGAAACCTAAATAGTGATCTTAAAAAAGTAAAACAAAAAAAAAATGACAAAAGTAAAAAATAAAACTTAAATTACAATAAAAGCTAAAAATATAAATGATAAAACCAACAATTAATGATTGTAATAAATACTGCTAGTATATAAATAATACTAACATAACACTGTGAACAAAAATTTAACTTAAATTACAATGAAAGCAGAAAATATAAAAAAAGCTAATTAAAAATTGTAATTAAAACTATACTTGTATTTAAATAGTACTAAAATAATACTAATATAATATAAAATAATAGCAATTTCTACATTTATCTGAACCCAAATGTAAACAATTTAAATGAATATGTAAAAAAAAAAAAAAAAATGTTAATTAAATATTTGAAATTAAAATTAATATATATATATAAAAAAAAAGACATATTGAGAAATATATTGGTAGTTTTTGAATCTGACATGCGCACAGAAAGAAAGCAGTGTAGTAATTAAGAGCGGATGGAAAGAAGTAGAGAGCGATGTTCTGGGTGGGACTGATTAGAGACGGTGGTTCGGGTCTGTGTGTGACTCTGGAGGTGTGCTCTGGTTAGGAGGTTAATTAACCTGGTTAATTAGTCTGGGATGATCTGCAGCGATGAGGCGTCAGATATCTGGGACGCTTGAAGTCTGACTGCAGACGCTCTTGAGTTAAAGCATTTGTACAGAATCTGCTGTTTGGAGATGATGCTTATATCTCATGTTTAGATAAACTGATGTGGGTTTAATCAAACGGTTCATGTGTGTGTGTGTGTGTGTGTGTG
>NW_015548215.1:165930-167844 GCF_001515605.1 Sinocyclocheilus anshuiensis | reverse complement strand
TTTTTATTTTTAATATATGTATATAAATAATCTAATAATTATATTTAAAATTAGAATTACTTTTTAAATATATTTAATTATTTATATAAGTTGTATATTTGTTTTAGATTTTTATTGTGTGTGTGTGTGCGCGCTTGTGTGTGTGTGTTATATAATAAAATAATATTATGATAAAATAATAAATAATTGAAAATATTATTTAAAATTAGTGTGTGTGTGTGTGTGTTTGACAGGTGAAGTGCTGTAAGTACTGGCCCGACGACACTGAGATCTACAGGGACATGAAGGTGACGCTCATCGAGACTCAGCTGCTGTCTGAATATGTCATTCGAACCTTCGCTGTGGAAAAGGTTCGGCTTCTAACTCCATTACTGATTACAATCAAACTATAAACCTCAAATTATGACGCTGATCATAACTGACTCTGTGTCCTGTTCACAATCTCCAGTCTTAACACAAAACACATCTTATCATTTATTATTGTTTTAGTATTGTCTCTATAGCTATATGTCTCTATAGCTGTTATAAATAGCTATAATGTTAAATGAAACAAAAAAGGTATATTTATTTATTTATTATAATTTTGTGTGTATATATAATAATAAATAATTGAAAATATTATTTAAAATTATTCAAAACTGTAGCTATTATATATAGCACAATCAAAATGACTTTTTTATTATTGTTTTTATATTTTATTTAATGTATGTATTTTTTATTTGCTGTTTGGTCACACACTGCATTCTGATTCCATGTCTTTTAAATGTGCTGGAGAATGAAGAGCTGTGAATATGTGAATATCATATGTGTGTGTGTGTGTGTGTGAGTGCGTGTGCGTTTGTGTGTGTGTGTGTTTGTGTGTTTGTGTGTGTGGGTGTTTGTGTTTGTGTTCAGAGGGTTTGAGTCTGTTCTCAGAGCAGTATTTGTTTGGTGTGGGTCTCAGTATCAGCATGTTTGTGGTCTCCAGAGAGGAGCTCATGAGATCAGGGAGATCCGGCAGTTTCATTTCACCGGCTGGCCGGATCACGGCGTCCCGTATCACGCCACAGGGCTGCTGGGCTTCGTCCGCAGGGTCAAAGCCAAGAGTCCTGCCAACGCCGGCCCAATGGTCATCCACTGCAGGTGAAAATCCGTCTCATCTTCACTAAAACATTGTGTGTTTTGTTAAACACGTCAAACAGCTGTTGTTCTGGTCCTCAGTGCTGGAGCGGGACGCACCGGCTGCTTCATCGTCATCGACATCATGCTGGACATGGCGGAGCGGGAAGGAGTGGTGGACATTTACAACTGCGTGAGGGAACTACGGTCCCGCAGGGTCAACATGGTGCAGACGGAGGTAACCAATCACAAACAACCTCACATCAGCCGCAGCCAATCAAACGCTGCCTCTCAATACAGCCCCGCCCACTCAAACATATTTTACAACTGTCTAAACATTTACTTCTGGACATAAAGTTAAAATGAAGACGAAAAGAAATAAGTATGAATGTATAGCCTGAACCATTGTTACAAATGTAAACAAAATAAATAAATATAGTATATATATATATTTTTTTTTAAATATATTTCTGTATGTATATATAATAATTAAATAACAAATAATTAAAAATATTATTAAAAATAATTAGAATTTATAGGTACAATTTAAATATATATAATATATACATTAATATTGTATCTTTTTCATTACTTTTTGTTAATTCTTAATTTATTTTATATATGTATATATATCATCTAATAAACAATAATTATAAATTATAAATTACATTTTAAATATATTTAATTATTTAAATAAGTTATATATATTTTATTATTAATTTATTTTATTTGTATTGTAATTTATTAATTTGTATTATATGTTTGTGTGTGTGTGTGTGTGTGTGTGTGTGTATATATATATATATATATATTTAA
>NW_015548215.1:156597-165838 GCF_001515605.1 Sinocyclocheilus anshuiensis | reverse complement strand
TATATATATATATATATTTAACTTGCATAACTAAAATTACTTTTTGTTACTATTTTTTTTTATAATTATAAATAATTACAATTTGATTATATATCAACATGGTGCAAACAGAGGTAATAGCTGTAGCCAATCAAACGCTGCCTCTCTCTCCAGCCCCGCCCACTCAGACATAAGATAGAACTCCATCTAAACATCTACCTCTTGACATAAATCTTCAATATAGACGAAAGAAACAAGCACTCATGTATGATGGTATAGCCTGAGACTTTATCTGACCGTCAGCTTCGGTCAAGGACTGTGACGTCACATCAAGAGCAAAGATTTTTTGAAGAGCGACGACCCAAGGCATATTTAAAATGTCACTTCATGAATGATCTACGTCAAGCTGTCAGACCGCCATCTGCGATTGAGAGATGATGGAGAGATGACCGGTCCACATGTGGACACACAGGACAGAGACATCGAGGAGAAAGATTCTGACATTTACTGAAAACACCGTCAATGAAGTCGTGATCCATCTGCTCTGAATAATTTGATACATTTGAATAATTGATACATTTACAAACATTAGATTTTCTAACAGGACTAACTATTAATTGGTTTTATTAATTGGAAATAAATAAAACCTAAAGCGGAACTAGTAAAACCTAAATAGTAATATTTAAAAAGAACAAAAACGAATAAAAATGACAAATTTGCAAAAAATTTGCACCTGGGCAAAATTACTCAAAATTAAAGTGAAAAAAAAAAAAAAAGTGAAATGGAAACTGAAAATATAAAATAATATAACAACAAAATATATTGAAAAAAAAACTGTTTGCAGATTTTGAAACTGACATATTAACTGGAACTAATACGCGGATCAGCCGAATAATCAGCCTGTCAATCAATCACCACTTCAAATTATATCAGTGAGCTGTGATTGATATGGATGTATTGATCTGTCAGTAACATGTTGATTTTTCAGGAGCAGTATGTGTTTATCCATGATGCCATATTGGAGGCGTGTCTTTGTGGCGACACCACGATCCCAGCCAATCAGCTTCGCTCAGTGTATTACGACATGAACCACTTGGACCCGCAGACCAACTCCAGCCAGATCAAAGAGGAGTTCAGAGTCAGTCTGACTCAATATTTATAAAAAAAATTTAAAAAATCCAAATAACTGCAAATAATTTGAGTAATAAAGTACAACACATTACATTTTATATTAATACTGTAATACTATAAAACAGTATTAAAATAAATCAATAGAAATATAGTTAGGTAAGTTTGTGCATTAATTTCAATTGTGTTTTCCTTTGACAGACGTTAAACATGGTGACGCCCACGTTACGGGTGGAGGACTGTAGCATTGCACTGCTGCCGCGGAACCATGAGAAGAACCGCTGTATGGACGTGCTACCGCCCGACCGCTGCCTGCCCTTCCTCATCACCATCGACGGAGAGAGCAGCAACTACATCAACGCCGCGCTCATGGACGTACGGCAGCTCACATACACCTCAGCTCTTAACCTAGCGACCGCTACCTGCAGCTCTTAACCTAGTGACCGTTACCTGCAGCTCTTAAACTACTGACCATTACTAGTGACCATTACCTTCAGCTCTTAACCTAGTGACCGTTACCTTCAGCTCTTAACCTAGTGACGTTACCTCAGCTGTTAACCTAGTGACCGTTACCTCAGCTGTTAACCTAGTGACAGTTACCCGCCGCTCTTAACCTAGTGATCGTTACCTGCCGCTCTTAACCTAGTGACGTTACCTCAGCTCGTAACGTACTGACCATTACTAGTGACCGTTACCTCAGCTCTAAACCCAGTGACTGTTACCTGCCGCTCTTAACCTAGTAAAGGACAGCGATGTGTCTCTGATAGATGTGAATCACTGCACACGCAATTATGTGCTCAAAAACAGATGGAATTGATTTCATTGTCGGAAAAATATCTAAAAGCGATCCGTAACAGTAAAGAAACACAAAAAATGCAGTAACACAATTGACTGGGATTTGTTTGTACAAAAATAAATAAATAAAGTATTTTTTTTACTGTACACTTTTATGATTTAATTATTAATAAGTTGTTTTTTTACATTTTTTGTTTTATATTTTTGATTTAATTACGTTTTTATTTCAGTTGTTTTTATTTTAAAACGATTTATTTAAATTTTATATATTTAAGATTTAATTAATTATTATACATTTTTAGGATTTCATTTAATTATTATTTTTTTAATTAAATCATACATGTTTTATTTAAATAATTTTTATTTTAGAATGATTTATTCTTATTTTACAGTATTTAACTATGAACAAGTGTTTTATTTTGATAGATTTATTTTTATTATTTATTTTTATTTAACATTTTGATGTAATTAATCATTAGTATGTGTTTTATATGGATTGTTTTATTTTTTAATTATTTATTTTTATTTCACATTTCTATGATTTAATTGTTATGCATTTTTATAATCTAATTCAGTATTAATGTTTTATTTACAACTGTACATCTTATTATTTATTAATAAGTGTTTTATTTTGATATATAAAATATTATCAAAATCATTTTTGATTAAACTTTTTTTTATTTTTACTTTTGTTTTAATTCATTATTGTCCATTTTTATGATTTAATTATTACTAAGTGTTTTGTTTTTATTTTAAAATAATTTATTTTAATTTTCTACATTTATGATTTAACTAATTATTAAGTACATCCGTCTCTATAATAATTGCTCGTTTTTGTGCGTCTGAAGCGACAGTGTCTCTGATGGATGTGAATCACTGCACACACAATTATGTGCTTGTTGAAAATAATTCAAAAACAGATGGAATTGATTCATTTCATTGTCAGGAAAATGGCTAAAAGCGATCCATAACAGTGAATGAAGTAAAAAACGCAGTAACACGATTGACTGGGATGGGTTTGTTTGTAAAACACGCAACAGTGCATTTGTTTTCATTACAGTAAATGGAAGCGCCTGCAGCGGTAATAAAACACGCAGCTCAACGCTAAACTTCTCCACACAATTAGTCAAGCAGACAGTGAGACGGGAAATAAGATGTTTTCCTCTCTTCATCTTGACAGAGCTACAAGCAGCCGTCTGCGTTCATCGTTACCCAGCATCCTCTGCCCAACACCGTCAAAGACTTCTGGAGGCTGGTGCTGGACTATCACTGCACGTCTATAGTGATGCTGAACGACGTGGATCCCGCGCAGGTGAGAAACACACACACACCTGAACACGGCCGTCAGGATCAAAGACATGCAACACGACACAGACTCATGCAGCAGATGCACGTCACTGCAGTCGTGCGTCTGTCACACATGCACTGCTCTGACATGAAATTATCCAGGGATTCGCAAGCGTTTTTGTCAGTCGAACAAATGCTTGGGCTAAAAGTCAATAATTTAAATTTAACAAGACATTCACGTGTTCATGGTTTTCTGATATCAGTTAATTCCCATGACATGCAGGTAAACAAATAACATATAAACAGAGTTTATTTTGATTGTTTTTAATTTAAAATTATTTTTGTTATTTTTATTTTATGATTTAATTAATTATTAATAAGTTATTTTTGATTGTTTTTCATTTATTTTTATTTTACAATTTTATGATTTAATTATTCAGAAGTGTTTTATTTTGATTATTTATATTTTTTGTATTTTTAAATTATTTTATTTTTATTGTTCATTTTTACGATTTTAGTTAATGTGTTGTTTTTCTATTGTTTTTATTTTAAAACTATTTTTATTTTACATTTTTATGATTTAATTCATTATGCATTTTTATGATTTAATTCATGTTAATAAATGTTTTATTTTAATTGTTTTTATTTTAACATTATTTTAATTTGACATTTTTATGAATTAATTATAAGTTTTTGTTTTCATTATTTTCTTTTTAAATTATTTATTTTTATTTCACTTTTTATGAATTAATTCATTATTATACAATTTTATGATTTAATTCATTATTAATAAATGCTTTATTTCGATTACTTTTTATTTTAACATAATTTATTTACATTTTATGATTTAATTAATTATAAGTAATTTATTTATTTATTTATTTACATTTATTTTACATTATGATTTATTTATTTATTAACTTTCCATTAAATGACAAATCCCAGTTTGGGAACACTGGCATAAATCATCACTCTTGAGAAATCAGACAATATAGTAATGTATTCGTGTAAATGCACATGATATAGTCAAAATGAACATATTATTCAGATCAGTAATTAAAAAGTTGCATGCTTAAAGTGTTGAGTTTGATAAAACAAAAAAGTAAATTGCTGTTTGACTACTAGTAAACATTATCCAATAATCTGTGATGGAAAGTCATTTCAGATGAAAGATTATTAAGACAGTTAGTTAGTTATTTAGAATTTTACTGACAAATCATTCACAATAAGACCAGGATAATGAACTAATTTGCTTTTCATGTTGACTTTTTAACACTTTATACCAATCAAAGACTGTTAATTGTGAGGTTAGATGTCCTGTGCTGGTTTGTTACTGGTGTAGGCTGGTTCATATTGGTCAGTTACTAGTGTAGGTTGGTTTATAGTGGTTAGTTGCTGGTTTATACTTTTCTGGTCTAGGCTGGTTCATATTGATCAGTTGCTGGTCTAGGCTGGTTTATACTGGTCAGTTGCTGGTCTAGACTGGTTTATACTGGTTAATTTCTGGTCTAGGCTGGTTCATATTGGTCAGTTGCTGGTCTAGACTGGTTTATACTGGTTAATTTCTGGCCTAGGCTTGTTCATATTGGCCAGTTACTGGTCTAGGATGGTTCATATTGGCCAGTTACTGGTCTAGGATGGTTTATACTGGTCAGTTGCTGGTCTGGAGTGGTTTATACTGGTTAATTTCTGGTCTAGGCTGGTTCATATTGGTCAGTTACTGGTGTAGGTGGGTTTATACTGGTCAGTTGCTGGTCTAGGCTGGTTCATAATGGTCAGTTGCTGGTCTAGATTGGTTTATACTGGTTAATTTCTGGTCTAGGCTTGTTCATATTGGTCAGTTACTGGTCTAGGCTGGTTCATATTGGTCAGTTGCTGGTCTAGACTGGTTTATACTGGTTAATTTCTGGCCTAGGCTTGTTCATATTGGCCAGTTACTGGTCTAGGATGGTTCATATTGGCCAGTTACTGGTCTAGGATGGTTTATACTGGTCAGTTGCTGGTCTAGACTGGTTTATACTGGTTAATTTCTGGCCTAGGCTTGTTCATATTGGCCAGTTACTGGTCTAGGATGGTTCATATTGGCCAGTTACTGGTCTAGGATGGTTTATACTGGTCAGTTGCTGGTCTAGACTGGTTTATACTGGTTAATTTCTGGTCTAGGCTTGTTCATATTGGTCAGTTACTGGTCTAGGCTGGTTTATACTGGTCAGTTGCTGGTCTAGGCTGGTTCATATTGGCCAGTTACTGGTCTAGGATGGTTTGTACTAGTTAGTTGCTGGTCTAGGCTGGTTTATTCTAGTTAGCTGCTGGTCTAGGCTGGTTTGGACTGGTCAGTTGCTGGTCTAGGCTGGTTCATATTGGCCAGTTACTGGTCTAGGATGGTTTGTACTGGTTAGTTGCTGGTCTAGGCTGGTTTATAGTAGTTAGTTGCTGGTCTAGGCTGGTTCATATTGGTCAGTTACTGGTGTAGGCTGGTTTATACTGGTCAGTTGCTGGTCTAGGTTGGTTTATACTGGTCAGTTGCTGGTCTAGGTTGTTTTATACTGGTCAGTTGCTGGTCTAGGCTGGTTTATACTGGTCAGTGGCTGGTCTAGGCTGGTTTATTCTGGTTAATTGCTGGTCTAACTTGTGAACCGGACGGTATAGCCATGCTGTTCTAGAAAAACTGCTGAAACTGATCAGCCATGGAACCACTGAAGTGGCAGTGAATGTGATGCTGATGTGTGTCATTCGTGTGTTTTGTGTCCAGTTGTGTCCGCAGTACTGGCCGGAGAACGGCGTCCATCGGCACGGACCCATCCAGGTGGAGTTTGTGTCGGCAGATCTGGAGGAGGACATCATCAGCAGGATCTTCCGCATCTATAACGCCGCGCGGGTGAGTAAGCGCTCGCTAACACGCTTCAGTCAGTCAGCTGTTCCAGTGTCATGAATGTGTGGTTTGCGTGCAGCCGCAGGATGGGTACCGGATGGTGCAGCAGTTCCAGTTTCTGGGCTGGCCGATGTACCGCGACACTCCCGTCTCCAAACGCTCCTTCCTCAAACTCATCCGACAGGTGGACAAATGGCAGGAGGAGTACGACGGAGGAGAGGGACGCACCGTCGTGCACTGCCTGTGAGTCCGCTTCAGTCTTATATAGTCATACTTAGAATATTTATATTATTTTTATTAATAGTAATGCAATATTTATTTAGCATATTTAGAACTAATATTTAGAATTAGATTTGTATTTACATTAAAAATTTGTTTGTAATATTTAGAATTAGATTTGTATGAATATTTAAATTTTTGTAATATTTAGAATTTGTGTAGAATATTTAGAATTATATTTTTATTAATAGATAGAATTTCCTTGTAATATTTAGAATTATATTTAATTAATATTTAGAATTTATTTTTATTTCAATATTTTTTATAGTTTTTTATTAATATTTAGGATTGTTTTTATTTGATCTTTATTTGTCATTTTGTCACATATATATGTGTGTGTGTAGTTTTTAATTTAATTTCAGTTTTATTTTTGAGTTATTTTAGTACATCAAGTTAAGCTAAATGAACATTAGAAATGTTTCCTTGGACACCTGCTAAAATAATCCAAGTTTACATTTTTTATATATTTTTTTTATTTTTATTATTATCATTTAAGTTAACATTTATTTAATTTTAAATATTTTAATGGGTTTAGTAATAGCCCTGTCATTTCTGAGTGAAAGACTAAAAGTGTTTTATTTTTTTTATTTCAGTGAACCTTTATTTTGTTTTAAATGGTTGTAGATTTAGTAATAACCCAGTTATCTCTGATTGGATTAGTTGATATCTGGCTCATCAAGTATTCAAATATATTCAAGGAAATATTGTGTAAATTGTGTGTTTTTACAGTTTTGTCTTTATGATTTGCTATCAGTGACTAAATTCACCAAGAACATGTTTTAGGGTTTAAAACAAAAGATATAGGGCTGTGAAAAACCTCTTCAGTGCATCTTGTCATGCATTTCTTAAAGTTTGAAGTCAAGTGTCATGTTTTTAGATGGCCATATCATGCGAGACGCTGCAAAAGACACATCAGAGACATTTATCTAGCGCACGTTTACATATGAAAACACTGGAAAAGCAACGTAATGAAATGCAAGTGCGTTTGTCGAGTCACATTTATTTCTATAGCACTTACTGTTATTTCTATAAAACACATACTGTTTCAAAGCAGCTTCACAGTAATGAAAAAGGAAAATAACAGTGTTAATGTTGTAAAATTAATGAAACGTTAATTTTTAGCTGTAAAGCAGCGCTACAGAAGACAATAGAGTCATTATTCAGTTCAGTTCAGAAAAACACTTCAGCTGAATTGAGCTGGATAATCTTACTTTGGATATTTCACACACTACTAGTAAAGCTAGTTTCTGAGAGCGTGAAGAGCAGCGGCGAGTCTCGAGTCTCGTGATTCTGGTGAGACTCCGAGAGATTCTGATCTCGCTCTCGTTCTCCAGCGCCGGCTGCCCAGTCGTGTTTATCCTGAAATAAATATTGACACACACTCTTCAGGAGTTCACCAGCGAGACTCAGTGATTGTGCTGAATAATGCGCTGCAGCTCATGAGCGGGAGCACAGCGCAACCTACTGCTCCCAGATCAGATACAGCACTGACAAATGAACACACCGGGCATAAATACAGTCAAAATATGCCAACCTGAGACTGATTAAGTGTTTAACAGCAGTAAAGGTGGGAATACATTTGAGACAAGAACTGTTTCATTGAGTTTGTGATTTCTGACCATAAGGCCGCAGCGGCACGTTCTGTGCCATCAGTATCGTGTGTGAGATGTTGTGTCACCAGCACTCGGTGGACGTTTTTCACGCCGTCAAGACACTGAGAAACAACAAACCCAACATGGTGGATCTGCTGGTGAGCGTCACAACATCCACATCCACACCTGACAGCGGTTTGAGCATCTACTGAGGATCTTACCGCTGCAGATGGAGCTGGAAAAGAGTTACTTTCATCACTGTTTAATGATAAAAATAATAATAACAATAATGCACATATGTGTCCCTGCAGCACAAAAGCAGTCTTAAGTCGCTGGGGTATATTTGTAGCAATAGCCAACAATACATTGTATGGGTCAAAATTATACATTTTTCTTTTATGCCAAAAATCATTAGGATATTAAGTAAAGATCATGTTCCATGAAGATATTTTGTAAATTTCCTACCGTAAATATATCAAAACTTAATTTTTGATTAGTAATATGCATTGCTAAGAACTTCATTTGAACAACTTTAAAGATGATTTTCTCAATATTTAGATTTTTTTGCACCCTCAGATTCCAGATTTTCAAATATTGTCCGATCCTAACAAACCATACATCAATGGAAAGCTGATTTATTCAGATTTCAGATAATGCATAAATCTCAATTTCAAAAAATTGACCCTTATGACTGTCCAATCATGCGATGTCAGTGTAGTTGTCATGGCAGGAGTCCTGTGCAGGATATCGAATAAAATGTTTAGTAAATCATTTTTGCAGACATTTTTAGGGTGCAAATTCTGTTTTAATTTCTCTGTATTCAGTTTTAATGGTTTAATGTAGGTTTTAATCATCAAAAAGCACGTCTAATCAGTTGATTTCATAAAAATTTTACAATTTGATCATTTATTAAATCATCAAAATGAACATATATCTTCACCATAAATTCATAAAACTTTAAAAATGTAATCTAACTTTTAAAATGTAATTAGTCAAGTAAAAATATAACAAATTGCATTTTTATTTTATTTATTTTTATTTCAAACAAAGTGTAATAATATTATTACTGTTTGTTTCATGTTTCTATTGTCATGTCTACCACCACTAACATCTTAGTTAACTTATAATAATTTAAAAATAACTCACAACGCATTCAGATCCATTTTGAGCCGGAAGAGATGCATACAAATTACAATGCATAAAATGCAAAATGCATTAAAAAATGCATAGTGTAGTAAGGAAACAAACGTTGCAAATGCTGTAAGACCTCAAAATAAAATACACACCTTTTAAATAAAAAAAATATATA
>NW_015548215.1:147437-156587 GCF_001515605.1 Sinocyclocheilus anshuiensis | reverse complement strand
AAGGGCTAAATGCAGTAATAACATGGTGATATTCAAAACTTATTTTTCCCCCACATTCACTCATTAATGAGAAGTTGCTGATCAGATATGGTTTTAGTTGAAAAATATTAAGTTATGACTATCTTATATTCTATATTTTTGAATGCATTATAACATTGTGTTCACAGACTGTGTTACACTGACCCCTGCTGGTGTGTGTGTGTGTGTGTGTGTGTGTGTGTGTGTGTGTGTGTGTCTCCTGCAGGATCAGTATAAGTTCTGTTATGAAGTGGCACTGGAATACTTGAATTCTGGGTAATCTGAGCAGATGCTGCTCTAATGTCCCGATCTTCTCCATCCTCATCATCCCGGACACTGAAACACAGCGACGGAAAACTGAAACCGGAGCCGAAGCCATGTTTCTCAGCACACCATCTTCATCCGCTCGCGTCTGCTGTTCCTCCAACACTTCTCTTGCCTTCGTCTCATTGGACGCCTGTCTTCATGTTTGTGTGGAATGCGACGTCACGTGGATGTTGATTTTATCATAGTTTTTATGAACTCTATGTACAGTCGGTCATGCGTGGCATTAAAGCGCTCATATTAACTTGTGTTTCTGCCCTTTCTGTGGTTGTGTTTGTGTGGAACGATGGAAAAACTGCTGAAATTGTCGCGCGCTGAAACGTCCCGTCCGAAGATCCAAAGCTCGTGTTCGTGATCTTTTTTTTGTTTGTTTTTGTTTATACTGTAAATAGATGAAGTTCACCAGATAATTTATTCATTGACAGATTTTTGTGAAGCACACTGAGTGACAATCATGTTTTAATTTGGTCATTATTATCATACGGACTCCACATGTAATAGTGACCAGATTGTATGGTTAACTTTTTATTTATCTGGTATGAAAAAAAACAAAAAAAACAAAATCAAACCTATAAATACATATCTATATCTGCCAAACCTGTCGTCCGTGTGTTTTTTGTGCAAAGAGAAGCAGTTTGTACTGTAATATATACTGTTGTGTGTGTGTGTGTATGTATATATATACATATATATAATTGTTTATTTTATTTCAGGTAACAAAATATTCTCTTATGGTTTTAATTTTAGTTTAAGTTTTAGTTAACTACAATCCTGCAATGCATTCAGTGTAATTGTGAAGTGCATTAAAACAGTGTTATTAAAATATTTAAAAAGTACAAATATTTCCTTAATTTAAATAAAATAATCATTGCTGAAATAAAACAAAACATTAATTAAAAAATCCCCCCAAAAAATCAGAAACGGTGCCTTGGCAACTAAACTGAATCGAAATAAGCTTTAGCAAAAAATCTGTCTAGAAGAGGCCAGCAGAGACTGACATTTAGGTATTTCACACAGTTTAAATGGCATCAAGAACTGTAAAATAACAGAATAGAGTTTATAACTCAAAATGTACTTCTTAGAATAAGAATGGGTCATTCCTAATTTTATTTTCACTTAGCCTACGTTTTTGCTGTAATCTTAAAACGTATTTCTAATATCAGACTTTCAGACCATCACATGACGTTTTGAGCACGCAGGCTCTTCATCAGACGATTATGCCTTTATGCAACAGGTGATTAATCACATGACTGAAGAAAGAAACATAAAAAACATCATCAGTGTATGGTTTCCATAACCATGTGATACACAAATCATTGTTCTAACAAATATTACATGTTTCTTTGTTTCTTATTTATTTGATGCAGGTAATATAACAACAATAACAATATCAGTGTTATTGTTATTAATGTTGAATGTTTAGAACTAGTCTTTTGTCCCATATCTGTCCTTTCTTCAGTCTTGTGATTAATCACCTGTTGTATAAAGGCGTGTTGGTTTACATTTTTTAATGTTCGATGAAGAGCCTGCGTTTTGTTTTTGCTCAAATCAGACTTTTAGAAGTCTGACACTTCAGCCTATTAATTATTATTAACCTCATTATATTACTGACGTTTATATTAACTAACTTCAGCTTAACTTCATTATTTATATTCTTTTACTATAGCATACCATAATATGATTTCCACATTCATAATTGGAGTTTAATATTTTAGCCTATATATGACGACATAAAAAAATGTACTGTATAGTAAAAATGACTCAACAGTGACTTGTAAATTCTTATTTGTCATACAGCATTGCCCTTTGAAGTTAGTTTTGGACTTTTTAGCAAAGCCGGTAAAATCCATGTATACTGCCCGTGTTGAATCCAGGGTTTTAATGTGTGTGATGAGTTGAGCTGCTGTAACCTGCTCATGTTCATCTTTCTCTGTCCTTGTCTTGAGTCCCGGTTGACTCTGTGTGAGAATGAAGTAAAAGAGAGAAGACAGAAAAGAAAAGACTAGAAAAAGAACCAGGAAAAAAAGAAACTGGGAGATCATGAAATGATGAAAATGGTGTGGGAAGAATAAGAAAAATCAAGAAATGCATGATTCTCAATAGGCTACTCACTGTCTCTGTTTTTGAAAATGAAAAGGTTGAAGTTAAAGCGTGTGTGTACAGGTGCATCTCAATAAATTAGAATGTCGTGGAAAAGTTCATTTATTTCAGTAATTCAACTCAAATTGTGAAACTCGTGTATTAAATAAATTCAATGCACACAGACTGAAGTAGTTTAAGGAAACCTTTGCAGGTGTTTTGAGTTGATTAGCTGATTGGCATGTCACCATATTGTAATTTGTTGAGATAGTGAATTGGTGGGTTTTTGTTAAATGTGAGCCAAAATCATCACAATTAAAAGAACCAAAGACTTAAACTACTTCAGTCTGTGTGCATTTAATTTATTTAATACACGAGTTTCACAATTTGAGTTGAATTACTGAAATGAACTTTTCCACGACATTCTAATTTATTGAGATGCACCTGTAAGTGTGTATGTCCAGGAGAGGCCAGCAGAGACTGACTTTTAGGCTTTTCCATGCACAGTCTAATGACATCAAGAAGAAAAACAAAAGCATGATAGAGACTCCAAAAATATACTTTTGAGAACAAGAGTTGGTCATTCCTGAAGCTTTCAGCTCGAAAAACTGAAAAGGTTTGTGTTGTAATTTTAAGAATTCAATAATTATAACTTGGAATGGTATGTTCATAAAGAGCTCAAGTTAGTTATTGAGTCTCACTGAAGGACTTCTAGTGAGGCTTTCAAGAAGCAAACTAATGTCACCAAACTCAGTTCATCCCTGATAATATTGTGCTGCTGTTGATGCCACTTTCTGTAGGATGATGTCAATACAAAAATGGTAAATTACCAGATAAAACATTGTTTTTATTCCTAAGAAAAAAAATGTAATCTTTAAAATTTGAGTTTAATATTTTATCCAATATATTCAGATTATATTATCATTATATATCTGAATATATTGGCTAGTACAAATTATATATTGGATATACTGAATAGTACAAGTGATTCAACATCAGGGGCACATAATGAACTGAAGTTTTGAACTTTTCAAGCCTAAAAACTGTAAATTGCATGTGAATGTGTTTAATAATCCGGCGTCTCGTGATTGACAGCTGCAGGCATCCAATCACATCCGCCCTTATAGAAGCGTTGAGTCCCGCTCAGCCAATGGTTGTGCTATTAAGACCGACGCGTCCCGCCTCTCAGGGCGAGTTCAGCCAATCCGAGGCGCTCATTCCTGCATAATTAACGCAGGCTTGCGGTGGGCAGTGACGCGGAGTCTGAGACTCTCCTCGCAATTCGTCGAAAATACTCGGATTTCGTACTTTTCCCCTTTCAATCTTCACGACGCTAAAACGCAAAACCGGATCAAATCCATGTGATTTCGCTTGTTCCAGACCAGACTCGCCCTCCTCTTACATGTGGATATTGATGCGGTAGGGAATAGATAAAGATGCCGCAGCCGAAATCGCGAAAGATCGCCGTCCTGGGCTACAGATCCGTCGGTGAGTGGCTGTCGCGGCCGGTGCGAAGCGTCAGCCTTGCGTGTTATGTGTCGTTTGCATCGGCTTTTGATATTTCCCGCATGCATGAGATTCGTGTGAATGTCACCCCGCGCGCCGCATGCATTTAAACACCATGCATGCTCTGAGACACATCCGATCCTGAAACACACCGTGCATCCTCGTGCATTTAATCCCACACCTGTCTTTAGGACGTGAATGCGGTTCTGCAGATGCATGCAGGCCTCGAGTCTCAGTGCTTATTCTGCCTGTATGCATGCTTTGTTTCATGCATTTTCATTCTGTCTGTGTTCGTATCTTCTGTACATATGTCAGCACCTCACAGAGGCCTGTGTTCATTTAGAGGCGCTTCATGTTATTTCTATAAGAGGTTTCCAATCTTTTAGATGCCACGGGCCACAAATATGAGCATCCTCATGCAAGGGACCCTCAACCTCACATTTAAAAGGAGGGCAGCTAAATATTTTCATGTATAAAGACCTGATTTACATTGGTATGCTTGCTATATACTTAACCAGTATGATGCTATATTTGGAAAATATTTAGTTTCTATTTATTCTATTCTACTCGCTGTAGTACTGCACTGTTAGATAGATAGATGGATAGATTGAACTAAAGAAAGAAAGTTGAATAGATTTTTTAAATGTATTTATTTATAAGGTTTATTTAATTATATTATGCTTATTTATATACATTTTTTATTTTAAAATGTAATATAATTTTATCCTTGAATTATTTTAATATAATTATATTAATTAATATATTAATCAGTTATCCTTGTATGTGCAAACATACTTGGCAATAATGCTCGTTCTGATTATTTATTTTAATATTTTTTTATTATGTATTTGTTTGTAATGTTTGTTTAATTATGTTATGCTTTTATTTAGATCTGATTTTTATTTTAGATTGTAATAATATAATTTTATCATTGAATTATTTATTTTGATATAATTATTTATTATATTAATTTAATTATCCTCGTTTGTGCAGACATACTTGGCAATAAATCTTTTTCTGATTCTGATTATTTAATTTTTATTTTTTATTATTTATTTTTACATTTTAGTACTGTTTTTCTCTTTTCTAAGGACCCCGGTTTAAAAACTGCTGATCTATAAACTGAATTAATACATTATTTCTGAATCATTCACAGTGTGATGTTGTGAATGAGTTTGGATGCTGCAGGATTATCCAATCAGAGACCAGATCCAAGTCTGAATTGTAACAGTTATTAACCGATATATCGGCCGATATTTTGAGATTATCGGCATCGCCCAATACCTGCTACTTTATATCAGTTCCCATTAACATTCAATGTTAATAAATAATGCTTTTTAAAAAATATTTTTAGGGAAATGTGTACAAATGTGTACAGTTTATGTGTCTACATCTGAACATATATATTAACATGTATAACACATACTGTATATATCAGCATTATATCGGCAATCTATACTAAGTTGTTGTATCGGCAATCTAAAAAAAAAATATTTCATTGAAAACAAGCTCATATTTATAATGAATTCTAAGATAAGATTCTGATCTGATCTCAAACATGTGTTTTGTGTAGAATTAGTTCTGTGTTCAGTTTGAATGTTTTTCTCTGCACAATGAGTGACTCAGAAAGTTTCCCATCAGCCCCCTGGAGTCAGATCCTGATCTGCTGGATCGTGTTGTGTCATATAGAGCAGATTTCTTCTCTCTGCAGTAAAGCGTTTACACAGAACATGCGTGTGCTGATGCGTGTGACGCTTGAGAGAACATGCCAACATCACATCAGGACACACACGAGTGCTCTGCAGCCTTTAGGAGCCGTTCTGTTCACACAATCAGCACCAGACCTCCAGCATTCATTCTTTGCTCTGCACTCAAGTTCAGCCTCAAGTCACAGTGAAATCGAGGATGTTTGTTCAGTGAAGTGTATGTTTGTATGTATATAAATAAATAAATGCACCAAAATGATTTTTTTATACCAAAAATGAAATTAAAGTTTTATCTAGTCGAAAGCAGAGACAAAAAAAAAAAAGGTTTTGTAATCAAATTTAGGTAATTGAGCAGTTGAACTCGCCTGTCAATATTTCAGCCAAACAAATCATATATTTCACCTCGAGCATAATTTTTGGTCAGAGATGTGCTAATTTAATGTCGATGACTTTGGCCCTTTGGAACAAACATATCTATCTATCTATCTAACGTTCTATCTATCTATCTATCTATATCGTTGTATCATTCTATCTATCGTTCTATCTATCCATCCATCGTTCTATCCATCTATCATTCTATCTATCTATCGTTCTATCTATCTATATTGTTCTATCTATCATGCTGTTTTGGATTAATATTTTCAGTCGCCAAAATTTCGGTGCATCAGGGTTATTATAGTTAACTGAAATTAAAATTAAAACCATAAACAATTACTTAAATTTTAAGAAAAAAAAAATGGTAATCTTTTATAACTTGATGTACTGAAATAACTAAAACTGAAATAAAAATGAATAAATGCTATACAGACACATCAAAAAAAACTACTAAGAATGACAAAAATTACAAAAACTTTAAAATTAAAATACAAAAACAGTAAAAACGAATTCAAAATATTAATAAAAACTATAAACGTATGTGATTGGGTTTATGTTTCATGTTATTTTGCATGTTCATAACACAAACAGCTAAACTGTTTTTGAGTCTGATTTGCCAAAACATCATATTTTTGAAAGCATGCAGGAAAATCCATGTTGGTTTTGTGTTTGATTAAATGAAGCGTTCAGCTCTTATGAGGTCACTTCAGGCCTCAGTATGGCAGAAGCATGTGAACTTTAACCGCAGATAACATGATGTATGTACGTTTCTGTCCTTTAGACCGACTCAGTTCTGCGCTCGTGACATTTCTGGCTCTCAGCTCAGTATGAGTCCATGCCGTAACCCTCACTAGTCTGCACTAACGAACGCCTTTGAGTTTCTGATGCTGGACTCGGTGCCTTCTGTGGAGTCTCGAACCATCCTTAAACTCTCTGATTTCCAAAAGCAGTGGAGTATGAAGTCATTAAACCCATCTGGGCTTTGTTTGCGTGCAGGGTCACGCGCGGCTGATGGGAACTATATGTTCCTGATGCGTTTGCTCCTGTTTCACGCTCTATTTATAGAGCTGATGAGGAAGGATGCTTGAAATCCGATGCGCTTCCATTAAAACGAAGGGAAGGCAGGGCTGCTGCTGCTCTCTAATGGCTTTACGATCGAGAAGCGCTTGTAATGAACAACTCAAACCTGACCTACAGTAGCAATGCCTTTTATAGACTCTTAATTCATATTCCTGGTCTGACTGTGAAGGACTCATCAGTCACGCTGTTCTAATGGAAACAAATGTTCATTTTTGTCATTGTCTTCAGCTTGCTTCGTTTCTTAAATGGTGTTCTTTTGGTTGATGTCATTAATCATTAACTCTGTTATGATAGACGATCCAACTGTAAATATTAGAGGTCGACCGACTGATCGGTTTTGCCGATATATCGGTACCGATAACTGATTGAACAGACGATAGTTTGCGAGAGCGACCTCTAGAGGCCAAATCTCTGAGCCCTCCTAAAGTTTTTGACATCTTTAAAAGCTATCTTGTTTGTATTTATATTAAATGGTTAATCTAACATTAACTGAAATTATGAAATGCTGTAGAAGTATTGTTCATTGTTAGTTTTAACATTTATCGATACATTTTTAAATTTTAGAGTTGTTTCTTTTAACAGTAGTTTATGCACTATGAACATGATCAAGGTATAATTAATATAAAAATTAATATAATATTTAATATTAATATTTATTTAATTTAAAAAAGTACAGCACATTTTCAAGGTTCAGTATAATTTATTTATTTATATATATATATATATATTTTTTTTTTAAGTTGACTTTTATTAAGACAAACTTTGAAGGCCCGTTTACACCAAGAACCATAATAGTAATAATATTAGCGTCCACGATAGCACTGCAGTTTTGTTGTCTGCCTCTTTAAATACACAAGCTCATTAAAGTCGGGTGGATTCTGATTGGCTGTCAGTGTTTTCATCGTTCATCAGCTAGAAATAAGTAGTTTGGAAGTATTCCAATGCTATGTGTTGTCGTCATTATAGTTGTAATGTGGACATTTTCATAGAATTATAACAATTTTTAGAACTTTATATGTCCTTTTTTGTAAGATGGATTTAAAAGAATGTTTTATCACAACAAGTGCATTTAATAAATCTTGTATAGGGTTGTATATGAAAAAATTGATCCCTTTTCTAAGTTTAACTTTGTAAAATGTTTGTATTTATTGTTTGTTAAATGATAATAATCAGTCAGCAGTAATGCTCAGGAAAAAAAAAACAGATTTATCACTGCGCTTGTCTGGAAACTTTCACATACTGAAAGCATATTCTGTTTATTGATTGTAATGTTTCTTTGTTCCCTATTATTGCTTTATATTTATATGTTTTAACGGTATATTTAGTTGGTTATAATTCTTAACACACAGTTGTCATAAGTATAGGAGTGAACCGTCTTTGTATTTCTATAGACTTTGTTCAAAGTAGCTAAACTCATTAATTAATAATAAAAAAAAAAATGTAGATCAAGAATCCTTTTGGAATCTGATTGCGACTCCATTAATGATCTGATTGTGATCGTTTAATCGATATTTGCCCTTTGATAACATGTGAAGCTGATATAGCTATTATAAATATCATAACTATATCAATAGGAGAAATCATAAGACCCAATATGTGACTGTAGCCCTGCCTTACGTTTTAAAGAGCCAGTCACCTTTCTTGTCAGTTTGTTACTTTTGAATGTGAGTGTTTATATTTGAATGTATCGTTTGAGGTGATGAGACGGAGGTTCTACAGTTGTTACATTTTATTCCTAAATTAAATGTAACAAACAAAATTTAAATTTTTGGAGCCATATAAAAAGTCAAGCAGTGGCCGGACGTGAATAAAAAGGACTTTAGTTTTCACAATCCAGTTCATTTGTGATGGATTTAGTTGTTTTTTGAGCGTCCCGATGTTTCTGTGTGCTTTTCCCTGTCAGTGAGAGCTCGCATTTACAAACGCTGGATGCGGAGAGGAACTGGCCGTTGTTATAGCAACAGGCCACAGGGCAAATCTGCCCACACACTCGTGTGTGTGTGTGTGTGTGTGTGTGTGTGTGTGTGTGTGTGTGTGTGTGTGTGTGTGTGTGTGTGTGTGT
>NW_015548215.1:137757-147111 GCF_001515605.1 Sinocyclocheilus anshuiensis | reverse complement strand
TCCTGCGTTACTACCACTATCGGCAGCTTCATCACAAACGCTCTTCTGAATGGAGAAGCGTTTCATCACATGCATTCACACGCTGAGATCCAGACCAGAGAAATCATATTTTGCATTAAAAATGAAGCTTATTTTTGGCTACATGGCAGTTTCTTGATAAGTTCAGACATTTGTTTGTGAGACTTGCTTCATTTGGCGTTATGATTTAGATTGATGCATCACTGTGTAAATCTCTTTTGCACTAATGTAACATGCGTGTTCATGAGTTCATGTTCATTCTCTGGTGATCTGAAGGTAAGATGGTCATTCTCTCTGACTGTGCGACGTTTGTGTGTTTCAGGGAAATCCTCCTTGACAATACAGTTTGTGGAAGGCCAGTTTGTCGACTCCTACGACCCCACGATTGAAAACAGTAAGTGAATCAGATCACGTCCTACTGTAAAATGAATCATAATCATAATAATGTAGGCTTGATAATTGAAATTTGCTCTGTGAAGTGATAAAATTACCTTAGATAATATGCATTTCTACTGGCCTTGTGACTACTACACTCCAGTTTGTATGCAAATGACTCTTATGAATCAGTTCTGTGATTGTGACTCACTGAATCATTCGGTTACTCAGCATCTGACTCACTGAACTGCGAGTCATTTGGTCAAATCTGATTCAATATGTTTAACACTTCAGATTTAAATAATTACTGACTAGTTGTTCATTTATAACTTGACATGTAGCTTAAGTTGAATGTCCATAGCGGAGTTTTGTTGTAGTAAATGTTGTGATTTAATATAGTTGAGATCAATTATGTGATGATGCTTCCTCACAAGTACTACATGAATAATGCAGTTGTTAAGAAAAATCAGAATTGTCGAACTTAAAAATGAAGCATAAAATCACTATTAGCAGAAAATTAACTTTTAGGTTTATTAATAGGAGTAAGTGGTAGTATTTTTGAATTATTATTTATTATTAGTAGTAGTAGTAGTATTTTTTTAAAATGCTTTTAGGATGTAACTGCTGTTATCTTTTATTTATTTAGCTTTCATCATTAGGGACATTTGTCTTTTATTTATTTATCTCTGTAAATTTAAATCCACTGTACTGTCATTAGCTTATGATGGGATATTCTTAAAGGGGCGTGTGTGTGTGTGTGTGTGTGTGTGTGTGTGTGTGTGTGTGTGTGTGTGTGTGTGTGTGTGTGTGTGAATGTCCTGCGTTACTACCACTATCGGCAGCTTCATCACAAACGCTCTTCTGAATGGAGAAGCGTTTCATCACATGCATTCACACGCTGAGATCCAGACCAGAGAAATCATATTTTGCATTAAAAATGAAGCTTATTTTTGGCTACATGGCAGTTTCTTGATAAGTTCAGACATTTGTTTGTGAGACTTGCTTCATTTGGCGTTATGATTTAGATTGATGCATCACTGTGTAAATCTCTTTTGCACTAATGTAACATGCGTGTTCATGAGTTCATGTTCATTCTCTGGTGATCTGAAGGTAAGATGGTCATTCTCTCTGACTGTGCGACGTTTGTGTGTTTCAGGGAAATCCTCCTTGACAATACAGTTTGTGGAAGGCCAGTTTGTCGACTCCTACGACCCCACGATTGAAAACAGTAAGTGAATCAGATCACATCCTACTGCAAAATGAATCATAATCATAATAATGTAGGCTTGATAATTGAAATTTGCTCTGTGAAGTGATAAAATTACCTTAGATAATATGCATTTCTACTGGCCTTGTGACTACTACACTCCAGTTTGTATGCAAATGACTCTTATGAATCAGTTCTGTGATTGTGACTCACTGAATCATTCGGTTACTCAGCATCTGACTCACTGAACTGCGAGTCATTTGGTCAAATCTGATTCAATATGTTTAACACTTCAGATTTAAATAATTACTGACTAGTTGTTCATTTATAACTTGACATGTAGTTTAAGTTGAATATCCACTTGTTATAGAAAATGTTGGGATTTAATCTAGTTAAGGCTGATTATGTGATGTTTCCTCACAAGTACTACAAGATTCATTAATGCAGTTGTTAAGAAAAAAAGTGGAATCAAACTTGTTAAACTTAAACATTAAGCTTAAAATCATGATTAGCAGTAAATTAACTTGTGGTTTTATTATTAGTAGTATTTTTTATTTATTATTATTATTTGTGTTTATTTTTTAATGCTTTTAGGATGTAACTGAAGTGATCTCCTATTTATTTATTTATTTTTTCCCTTTCATTATTAAGGACGATTATCTTTTTTGTTATTTCTGTTAATTTAAATCCACTGTACTGTCCTGTTTTTGTTATAAACAAATAAGGCAAACACTAAAAAAAACAAAGGTATGTACTATTATATATTATATTACATTATAGTATATATAAATATGTAAAGGTTGGACAATTTAACTGAATTAATCACAAAACCATATGATGAAAAAATGAGTGTTTGTTGATTTGGATGATCTGCTTCAAGCTTCAGATGATCTGATTCTGCGCTCGAGGTCACTGCGACTTTGAGCAGCTGTTTAAATCGACCAGGCGTTGTTTATAATGGGACATTCTTAAAGGGGCGGGTCGTAACACAGCTATCAGGCAGTGGAACAGGCCGAGTGGGAGGAGTCTACTTGAGTGGGTGTGGCTTCCACTGCAATGACTCCACCTCCACGGTTCTGTGCCTGAAACTCATCAACTCTCCTGATTGTTTTAATTGCAAAAACAGTTTTTTTTTTTTTTAAGTGTTTGCAATAACTAGAAAAGAAAAAATCAGTGTTTGTGTGACAGCGGAAAAATTTAAAGTTGTTAAATTTGTCACTGAAAATGTTTTTTTGTTGGATGTTCAGAGACACTCACTATGAAACGTTTTCATGATTTAATAACATCCAAAATTGAGACATTATTTCACTATTTGCATCAGCCGATAATCATGAACTCTTGGACTCAATCCCAAATCAGCATATTAGAATGATTTCTGAAGATCATGTGACACTGAAGACTGGAGTAATGATGCTGAAAATACAGCTGCACATCACAGAAATACATTACAGTTTAACAGATATTCACGTAGAAAACAGCTGTTTTACATTATAATAATATTTCAAAATTTTTCAGATTTTTGATCTGGTGTCTTTTATTTCTTTTTTCAGCATTTACGAAAATGATCACAGTGAATGGTCAGGAGTATCACCTGCAGCTGGTCGACACAGCGGGACAGGTGAGAAACACGACATCACCTTTAAATGTTGTTTTATTTATTTATTTTTATTTTTTAAACTTCACAGCAATATCAAACATTCAGGAGTCCAACACCAGTGACACTGCATGACTCTCAAACACATTTTAATGCAGAAATGAATCCACGAAAGGCCATAAACCTTTCTGCAGTGGTGTTGTTTTTAACTAAAATTAAAAAGCGTAAGCATTAAAATGGTTTTAATTAATTAAAATAAAGCCGAAATAAAATATAAATATTCAATGACAGACTTAAACTTAAAAAAAACTAAAAACTTAACCGAAATAAAACTAAGAATAAATTACTAAAACTGAAATACGAATAAATTTAAAGCAAGAAAAAAATTTTTCAATGACAAAAGCAAATAACAAAATTACTAAAATAAAAATAAAAACTGAAAATGTAAAATCTAATTCATAATACTAATAGGGATGTAATGATTCGCTCAACTCATGATTCGATTCACGATTTTGATTTCTCGATTCAATTCACAATTGTTTTTTAAGACAAATTATAAATTAAATGTGTCCTTTTATTGTTGCATGGACAAAATTCTGCACGTTTCTTTGTGAAATTGAAATATAACACTATAATAATATACTAATATAGCACTTGTATATCATTGCTCTTTTGTTGGTTTTGATTGCTTCTATTGTCCTCATTTGTAAGTCGCTTTGGATAAAAGTGTCTGCTAAATGACAAAATTTTAATATAATGTAAATGTAAATAACAAAACTAAATTGAAATTTTAAAACAAGCCCCAAATCAAATAAATAAGTAACACAAATAAAATAAAATCGTGTTTCCTTGGTTACCGCTGTAAACAAAGCAGCGCTGCGCTTATGAACAGCAATGATACATACAGTGTTTCCATGGTTACCGCTGTAAACAAAGCCGCACTGCACTTATGAACTGCAATGATACAGTGTTTCCTTGGTTACCGCTGTAAACAAAGCAGCGCTGCACTTATGAACTGCAATGATACAGTGTTTCCTTAGTTACCGCTGTAATCCAAGCAGCGCTGCGCTTATGAACAGCAATGATACATACAGTGTTTCCTTGGTTACCACTGTAAACAAAGCAGCGCTGCACTTATGAACTGCAATGATACAGTGTTTCCTTAGTTACCGCTGTAATCCAAGCAGCGCTGCGCTTATGAACAGCAATGATACATACAGTGTTTCCTTGGTTACCACTGTAAACAAAGCAGCGCTGCACTTATGAACTGCAATGATACAGTGTTTCCTTAGTTACCGCTGTAATCCAAGCAGCGCTGCGCTTATGAACAGCAATGATACATACAGTGTTTCCTTGGTTACCACTGTAAACAAAGCAGCGCTGCACTTATGAACTGCAATGATACAGTGTTTCCTTAGTTACCGCTGTAATCCAAGCAGCGCTGCGCTTATGAACAGCAATGATACATACAGTGTTTCCTTGGTTACCACTGTAAACAAAGCAGCGCTGCACTTATGAACTGCAATGATACAGTGTTTCCTTAGTTACCGCTGTAATCCAAGCAGCGCTGCGCTTATGAACAGCAATGATACATACAGTGTTTCCTTGGTTACCACTGTAAACAAAGCAGCGCTGCACTTATGAACTGCAATGATACAGTGTTTCCTTAGTTACCGCTGTAATCCAAGCAGCGCTGCGCTTATGAACAGCAATGATACATACAGTGTTTCCTTGGTTACCACTGTAAACAAAGCAGCGCTGCACTTATGAACTGCAATGATACAGTGTTTCCTTAGTTACCGCTGTAATCCAAGCAGCGCTGCGCTTATGAACAGCAATGATACATACAGTGTTTCCTTGGTTACCACTGTAAACAAAGCAGCGCTGCACTTATGAACTGCAATGATACAGTGTTTCCTTAGTTACCGCTGTAATCCAAGCAGCGCTGCGCTTATGAACAGCAATGATACATACAGTGTTTCCTTGGTTACCACTGTAAACAAAGCAGCGCTGCACTTATGAACTGCAATGATACAGTGTTTCCTTAGTTACCGCTGTAATCCAAGCAGCGCTGCGCTTATGAACAGCAATGATACATACAGTGTTTCCTTGGTTACCACTGTAAACAAAGCAGCGCTGCACTTATGAACTGCAATGATACAGTGTTTCCTTAGTTACCGCTGTAATCCAAGCAGCGCTGCGCTTATGAACAGCAATGATACATACAGTGTTTCCTTGGTTACCACTGTAAACAAAGCAGCGCTGCACTTATGAACTGCAATGATACAGTGTTTCCTTAGTTACCGCTGTAATCCAAGCAGCGCTGCGCTTATGAACAGCAATGATACATACAGTGTTTCCTTGGTTACCACTGTAAACAAAGCAGCGCTGCACTTATGAACTGCAATGATACAGTGTTTCCTTAGTTACCGCTGTAATCCAAGCAGCGCTGCGCTTATGAACAGCAATGATACATACAGTGTTTCCTTGGTTACCACTGTAAACAAAGCAGCGCTGCACTTATGAACTGCAATGATACAGTGTTTCCTTAGTTACCGCTGTAATCCAAGCAGCGCTGCGCTTATGAACAGCAATGATACATACAGTGTTTCCTTGGTTACCACTGTAAACAAAGCAGCGCTGCACTTATGAACTGCAATGATACAGTGTTTCCTTAGTTACCGCTGTAATCCAAGCAGCGCTGCGCTTATGAACAGCAATGATACATACAGTGTTTCCTTGGTTACCACTGTAAACAAAGCAGCGCTGCACTTATGAACTGCAATGATACAGTGTTTCCTTAGTTACCGCTGTAATCCAAGCAGCGCTGCGCTTATGAACAGCAATGATACATACAGTGTTTCCTTGGTTACCACTGTAAACAAAGCAGCGCTGCACTTATGAACTGCAATGATACAGTGTTTCCTTAGTTACCGCTGTAATCCAAGCAGCGCTGCGCTTATGAACAGCAATGATACATACAGTGTTTCCTTGGTTACCACTGTAAACAAAGCAGCGCTGCACTTATGAACTGCAATGATACAGTGTTTCCTTAGTTACCGCTGTAATCCAAGCAGCGCTGCGCTTATGAACAGCAATGATACATACAGTGTTTCCTTGGTTACCACTGTAAACAAAGCAGCGCTGCACTTATGAACTGCAATGATACAGTGTTTCCTTAGTTACCGCTGTAATCCAAGCAGCGCTGCGCTTATGAACAGCAATGATACATACAGTGTTTCCTTGGTTACCACTGTAAACAAAGCAGCGCTGCACTTATGAACTGCAATGATACAGTGTTTCCTTAGTTACCGCTGTAATCCAAGCAGCGCTGCGCTTATGAACAGCAATGATACATACAGTGTTTCCTTGGTTACCACTGTAAACAAAGCAGCGCTGCACTTATGAACTGCAATGATACAGTGTTTCCTTAGTTACCGCTGTAATCCAAGCAGCGCTGCGCTTATGAACAGCAATGATACATACAGTGTTTCCTTGGTTACCACTGTAAACAAAGCAGCGCTGCACTTATGAACTGCAATGATACAGTGTTTCCTTAGTTACCGCTGTAATCCAAGCAGCGCTGCGCTTATGAACAGCAATGATACATACAGTGTTTCCTTGGTTACCACTGTAAACAAAGCAGCGCTGCACTTATGAACTGCAATGATACAGTGTTTCCTTAGTTACCGCTGTAATCCAAGCAGCGCTGCGCTTATGAACTTTAATATGCATTATACAGAGGCAAATAAAAAGAAAAAATACCATCTAAACTTTTCTAAAGACAGTAAGCTCCCCTCAGACATGCATTCATATAAACTCCTACACCTAAATGAATCGCGATTTGTTTAGCATCTCAACCGATTTGAATCGTCACATATTTGAATCGATTTTCAACCGGCTCGCGGTTAATTGTTACATCCCTAAATACTAATAAATATAATAGTTTCTAAATAATACTAAAATAAAACCGCACAGTTGGCAAAACGTTCTTATAAAAGCATCATGTCATGAATTCTTAGAATGAAGTTTTGATTTCGTCTCTGAACTGAAGTGTGTTTTGAATTCCGCTCTTTCAGGACGAATACTCTATTTTCCCGCAGACGTACTCCATAGATATCAACGGCTACATTCTGGTGTATTCAGTCACCTCAAATAAAAGGTGAGAGCACAGATTAATGCTCCTGATGACTGTCAGAATATGGTTTATGAATAAAACATTGCATCTGATTGAATTTGAGAGATGACGTCTCATTTCTAGAAGATCTCGCCTCCCTCACAGAGTTATTAAATTAGATCATATTTGATGGACAGTAAGCGCTGATCTCAGACCTGTGGATCCATGTTTGTTCTTCATCATCTTCATCATCTCCGTCTCCGGATGTCTGGATGTTTGATGTTAATTAAATGATGACATTGTCAGGCTCTGCTTTGTGTTTCAGCCTTTAACCAGTTATAAAATCTCACAACCATCTGAAGCAGAGCTGCACGGAAAATCGAAATAAACTGGCTTGGTGTGATTAATTATTGGCAAAGGCTGCAATTTAATTAAATGCGTAAAAACATTGCATGTTTCAGAGTGAGGAGAAGTGCTTATCAACAAAAGGGAAGCATTAAATATAAAGAAATAAAAGTTTCATGTTTTGTTTTTTTTACCACGGTAATGGTCATTTTTACAGTTGTAGAATAATAATATTATTATTATATTTTTTTGGCTTAAATACTCAGTTTTTACAGTAAACATTGCAATAGTAATATTTATTACTTTGATTATAATTTGAATTTTTTTTGTTTATTTTATATATTTTTATTCTTGTTTTATAAATAACCTTAGATAAAATTATCTGCTAATTTTCAGAATTCCCGTTTGTGATCTGTCTCTCCCTCTTCCTTGCAGTTTTGAAGTAGTAAAAGTTATCCATGAAAAGCTGTTGGATATGGTGGGAAAAGTACAGTAAGTATCTTTATTTTATTTTATTTTTATGTTTAAATGTATTATTTATTTATTTTTTGTTTATCATTTGCAAGGTTCAGTTTTTTTTTCCAAAACAATTTTTTTTCTTTCTGTTTACGTTTGCTAAGTGTTTTTTTTTTTTTTACTAAAATATATATTTATATATATATATATTTTTTTTTTCTTTTATAATTTTTTATTTAGCATTTACAAAGTTCAGTAGTTTTCAAAGAAAAATATGTATATTTTAAATTATTTTAATTATATTTGCAAAGTTCAGGGTTTTTTTCCCCAAACGAAAATGTTATATATTTATTTATTTATTTATTTATTTTATTAGCACTTGCGAGGTTTCTTTTTTTCCCCCAAGCAAAAATATTGAATTTTTCATTAGTTTTTAATGTTTTTTTGTTTTGTTTTTTTAGCATTTGCAAAATGTCATTTTTTTTTCTTTAAAAAAAAAACAAAACAAAAAAAAAACTTCCACAATGTAATGATTTCTGAGGAAAACGTGATGTTTAATAAGAAGAAATGCGTAATCCTGATGAATCGTTCATAATAAGACCAGAAGCATGTATTAAGAATATGAATGGGGTCAGTTATTAAAATCTCAGTTAATGTCTCTGTGTTATAAATGTCTTTTTTCCTAGAGTACCCATAATGCTGGTGGGCAATAAGAAGGACCTTCACATGGAACGGTACGTTCTGCTCTGATGATGAATTCATGGAGGTTCTTCAACACGTTCACATGATCCTGCAGATCAGACTGTGGGAACCAGAGAGAGAGAGAGAGAGAGAGAGAGAGAGAGTGTGTGTGTGTATGTGAGTGAGTGAGTGTGTGTGTGTGTGTTAGACTTGTGCCGGTATTCGGTACGTTTATGGCGCTATTTTAAAAAGTGTCCTATATGTTCTGTCAAAGACCGAACAAGCGGCACTAATGATTGGGGGTGGAGATGGGGGAGCGCGGGAAAAAAACCGTGTGTGTTGACGCGCAGCCTAGAGTCCTGAGCGGGACAGTTTTCTGAAGCCCGCTCCCCCTGAATTTCTGAGCATTACCGCCCGCTCCCGCAATGTGTGTCACGCTCCCGCAAACATTCTTATCGTCTTATTGTATATATTTCATAAACGAAATAGTTCCAAATATAGTAACAGCTGAGCCGCTGCGCATCTCTAAAAGCAAACACAGCCGAGTTTCATTCATGAATG
>NW_015548215.1:135126-136782 GCF_001515605.1 Sinocyclocheilus anshuiensis | reverse complement strand
TCAGTCTCTGCAAGACAGACTTTTCAGGATAGAAGATGGACTAAAAATGAACTCCCAAAACTTACTGCAACATGGAGCTAAGGAGAAAATGTAGAACTTGAAAAATTGGAAAAACAGCTTGGTGAAAAGCGTTTACAGTTTAAAAGCAAATAGTAAGTCCTATTTTTTTAATTTATTTTCTTAATATATATTTTTGCAGATTTGCACATGTACAAGGTTTAAAATGTTCATGAAATATTTTCAAAAAATACTGACGTTTTGAGCAGCTGCATTCCTCTAGGTCAAAGATGAAGAAATGGGATTTACAGTAAAAAGTCATTTACAACATTATTTTGACTTGTTTATTTATTCATGAGTAACGTCTCTTTTGAGTGAATGTGCAAATTTGTATCAGGTTTTACCGTGTTACTACAACATTTAACCACTTTTTATTAATTTAAAAATTGAGAAATTCTTTCAAATTTAAATCTTGTACAAGAACTACAGCAAAAACCAGTTTGATGCATATTTTATCAATATTTTAGAAATTTAATGTGAACATCACCAGTACTGACTTCAGTGGATTTCATTAAATTCCTTTGAACACGACTGCTCAAAACGGTTCAAAACATTCAAAACATTATTACTCTGAATGTTTAATGTAAATGTTAAGTGTAAGTGAAATGTTAAGTAATGTAAGGTCTTTCATGACACTACATATGCTGGGGTGTGAAGTTGAGCGGTGCTTGATATAAAATAAATGGTGCTTTAAAAAGTCCTTGAATATGGTGTTCATGAAAGAGTGGGAACCCTGAATAAAGCTGAAATAAAGGAACTTGTTTCACTTGGAAACTAAATGATAAAGTTTAGGTTGAAGCGGAAATAAATCAAATCTGAAACCATAAAAATTGCCAATAAAAATAAATTTAACCTGAATAGTAATATAAAAATAAATTAATAAAAATGACAAATGCACATAACAGAAATTAAAAAACTACAATTAAAATACAATTGAAAACTTTTATAAATAAAATCGTTAAAATAAAAAACAAACCCACCAGAGCTCTGATTAAACAGATGTTTTTGATGCAGTATGTTGTGTTTTTCTGTGCATTAATATCTGCATTCGCTCCACTGGTGTATTTATTTTATTGCTGAAGTTCGATTGGTGTAGATTGGTTCTGTGTGTTTCTCTCAGCGTGATCAGCTGTGAAGAGGGCAAAGCTTTGGCAGAATCGTGGAACGCAGCGTTCATGGAGTCCTCAGCCAAAGAGAATCAGGTGATGATGCGCTTCCTGTCTCCCCTCTTCCTCTTCCTGTAGTGTGTTCTGTCTGGCTCTCAGCAGACACTGATTGATGCTCTGATGATTCTGCGATGGTGTATTTGTGAACTGAATCAGCTGACGTCCAGTCTCACGTCTCAAGAGCTTCTTTATTCTCTGCTGAAGCCTACTGTGTGATTTACAGTCACTTCATTTATTTATTTGTTATTATTAGTATTATTATTAGGGATGTTCCGATACCACTTTTTCCCAGAATGAATACAGTACCTAAACTTTCATTTTTGGTACATGCTGATACAGATGCCTGTGTTTTCATTGCATTTGTAATTTAAATAAAAATAAAAATGATTGGGTAGAGACTGTGTTATTTTAGTATTGAATTAGTTTTTACTTT
>NW_015548215.1:123716-133332 GCF_001515605.1 Sinocyclocheilus anshuiensis | reverse complement strand
ACAGTCTGCCCCGCCCACCCGAGAACCAGCACAAACTTTTCTAGCAAGCATGTTTGTTTGAGGCTGGAGTTTGGGCTTGGCTTGTGTTTTCTGGTCTGGTTCTAGGATTAATGGGTTCGAACAGGGTTCAGGACGTTTAACTTGAGATGTTTGCTAGAAAAGTCTGTTTCCAGCCCCTCCTGCAGCACTGGACACTGGGACACCAATCCCTCTACTTGAAGTTTCCATAGACATGTCGGCTTTTTCTTTTAAACCTTTTTTATACTTCATTTGACTTTGCAGTTTTTAGTTGTGTGATATTTTTCTTTTATTTATTGCTTTGTGAGACGGAATCTGTCCGTGACGTTCCTGAATAACACACTCGCTCTTCTCTACCGCTCATCTCTCTGTTCCCCGAACCCTCTGGAGTTTGTAAACGTAATTATGGCCAATAAAGTGGGCAGCATTCATTCAGTAGTGAATGTTGTTGGACTTTTTTGATTGTAATCATTAAACGCAGCGTTTTGTTTCACTATCTCTCGAGTCGCTTGCTGTGATTTACACAATTATTAACACTAGACACATACACTGACACAAACGTCTTCTTGTTTTATTAATCATTAATATTTGAACACACAAAGAGATTTTTTTTTTCATGCCAGAAAATATCATATACATTTCTTATGCTTAATTTAAATAAAGTATAATTAAAATAATGAGATTTTGGTGAGGTGAAATGTTGAGCATGACAAATGTATAAATAATAAGAAAAAAAACATATATTGCTTTTAATGTATAATTTTTACATTATAGTGATGACATTTTGATGATTTGGTCATTTGATTTCCTTAAACATCTGAAACTAAAATTGAAATAAAAATTAAAACTGTATAGAAATATTTTTTAAATTCAAAATTCAGATAGAAAATATAAAATAAAAAGTAATTTAATATTAACGAAAACAAAAACAATTTATTTCAGCTACAACATTTCTCATTTTCATTTAGTTCAAGTTGATTTCCATACCTAAAACTGAAATAAAATGAATAAAAACAGACATTTAAAAAAACAAATAAAAATGGCAAAACACAACAAAAACATTAAAATTAAAATCCAAATGAAAAATATAAAAAATAAAAGCTAATTAAAAATATTAATAAAACAAAAAAACATTCAATTTTTATTTTAACATGATATATATATATATATTAGAATTTTTGGCATTACTATGATGACGTTTTGATGAGGTAAACAAAAATATCAGTTGAATGTAAATATTAAATGGATGAAGATTGATGAATAAAATGTAAAAAAAAAAAAAAAATTTGAAGTGATTGGAGGGAATACAATTTTTGGTTTTGTAATTTTTTATTATTTTTTTTAGTTCATTTTTGGTGTCAGTTCCATAAAAAGCTTAACCTTTTGACTTGATTTCGTTGATTTCTGTCAGAAAAAGAAATCAGCAGCTCGGTGTGTTTATATGAACTCATTCAGTCCACTCAGACCTCTGAAGAAACTCAAATATGAATGTTTTTTAAGAAATCTATTTAAAATATATTTATATGATATTAAAATATTTTTCTTCATTTTCTAAACATGTTTTCTGGTGAGTATTGTCTTTTATAAAATCCCTTGAACTAAGAGAAGCCACTTCCTGAATAACATCATCCTGCAGGAAGTGACATCAGTTTGGAGGGAAACCGCACAGAGATCAGTAAGTATCAGTGGATTATTGATGAATTCTGGGATTTGATCAAATAAAACGAATCAATTTGATCAGATCAGCATTTCAAAAGATGCTTAAAATATGTATTTATTTACAGTGAATTGAGCAGAAGTTAGTTTCGATCCACTGATTCATAAACGTGTCACGAGTGAGTGAGAAAGTGAAGCAATAACAGCAGTTTATGCTCAATAAAAGCTCTTTTCGTAGTCTGTGTGGTTGAGTTATTGTTGTTGAATTAAACTAAAAACTTGTTTTATTATACTTATTTTATTTCAGCTGCAACATCTCTCATTTTCATTTAGTTTGAGTTGATTACCTTAAATACCTACAATTAAAATGTAAATAAAAATGTATAAAAACTATATAGACATAAAACAGAAATTACAACAAAAAAATTAACTAAAAATTCAAACGAATTTGAAACATCTGGAATAAAGATTAATAAAAACTATATAAATTTAAAAAAGAAAACTTATAAAAATGACAAACAAATTATAATAAAAACTAGTAAAAATTACAAAAATTACATGTATTTATTTATTGATTACATGTATTCATTAAAATACAAATGGAACATTTCAAAATATTATTAACTTAAACACAAAAATACTTGAAATAAAATAAAATAGCTTTTTTAGCTTTTTATATAAAAGATTAATAACAACTATACAGGTATTTAAAAAAATAAAACATAAAAATTACAAAAAAGTATAATAAAAACTAGTAAAAATTACAAAAACAAAATGATTTTTTTATTATTTATTAAAATACAAATTGAAAATATAAAAAAAACAAAATTCTAAATATTGTCAACAAAAAAACAAAAAACATTACATGAAATGAAAAACAAAACATTTTATTTCAGCTACAAACATTCAGATGATTTCCTGATTTTGTTTTTTTTTTTTACTGAAAAAAAATAGAAATATTAAAATAAAACTAATAAAATGACAAAACTCACAAAATGACTAAAACTAACTCAAAATGCAAATGGAAAACATAAAATAAATCTTAATTCAAAATATGATCATATTTAGTATACTAGTATATCAATTAAATCAGAATAAGAGTGAAGTGTCTGCCAGTGTTCTGAAGAATTGATTCATTTTTTGACTCCGTTCAGAACTGATTTGAAGATTTGTCTCCAGATTCTCGTCATGAATCCTCGGGTCTTGCTTCAAACCCTCAGAAATGAAAGAAGAATCCGCTGGTGTCAAGCGAAGCAGAAAGTATTGCTGAATCAGCAGACGAGGAAAGCGTCCCGTCAGCAGAAGCTACAGCTCTTCATTGTGGAGCGGCTCTCGTGAGCTCGTATATATTGGCCCGCTCACACTTTCTTGCGTGTGGGTGAGTTTGGACACGATCCAGAGGAAAATGTCGCAGTATTCGGGAAAGGTAAGAGCTCCTAGAGTCCAGAAGCCACACCAGACCCCTCTCCCGGAGCGTGTGCTCTGCTTCTGTCAGGGTTCAGGCCCCTTCATGCGTGCGCTGCTATTTTAGCATCATCGACATATTATTATTTTTTGTTAATATTTAGAATTGGATTTTTTTTTTTTGGTATTTTTATTAGTTTTTGTTATTTTTAATGTCTGTTTAGATTTGTTCGTTTTATTTATTTATTTTGTTTAATTTAATACTTCAGTTTAAACTAAACCAGAATGAGAAATGTTGCCTTGGCAACTAGCTGAAATATTTTAGTTAACAGTAATAACTCTGGCTTGGAGAGTTTCTCTCATTATTTTTACATGACATTTATAGTTTGACATCAGCTAATATTTTGAATTAGATTTTATTTGTATATTTTCTGTTTCCATTTTAATATTAGTTAAAGTTTAAGTACTTTTGTTTAGATTTTTTTTGTCATTTGTATTTTTTTAATGTCCATTTAGATTTTATTCATTTTTACTAGTTTTAGTTTATTTAGTTTTATTTTTAATATTTTTAATTCGATTTTATTTTTATTTTCTGTTTTCATTTTAATATTAAAGTTTACGTACTTTTGTTTTGATTATTCTTGTAATGTTTTATTATTTTTAATGTCTATATAGTTTTTATTTATTAGTTTTATTTTTATTTTGAATATTTTGAATTAGATTGTATTTTTATATTTTCTGTTTTCGTTTTAATATTACTTAAAGTTTAAGTACTTTTGTTTAGATTTTTTTGTAATTTTTATTATTTGTTAATATCTATATAGTTTTTATTTATTAGTTCCAGTTTATTTAGTTTTATTTTACATTTTCTGAGTTTTTTAAATATCTTATTTATTTCAGTTAATGTTTATTTTATTCCCAGTAATGAAAATATTTCCTTTAGTTTTAGTTTTAGTTAACAATTTTTACATGACATTGACATTTTAGTTCAAATGTTAGTAATTTCTTTAAAAAATGTCTATATAATTTTATAATTTTTGATGCATTAGTTTTAGTCTATAATTAGTATTTATTTATCTATCTATGTATTTAGTTTACCTTGGTACTTAAAGTTGTAGTTGTAATTTTTTTATATATCTAGTCTTATATAGTCTTACTCATTTTTATTTATTAGCTTTAGATAATTTAGTTATATTTAATATAAGAGAAATGTTGCCTTTGGACTTTTTTTTTGTTATATATATATATATATATATATATATATAAAAAAAATGTTTTTTTTTTTCCAGTTAATGTTTATTTAATTTCAAGTAATGATTTTAATGATTTTAGTTTAAAGTAACAGTATAACCTTGGCTTGGAGAGTTCCTGTCATTTTTATATGACACTCACAGTTAAAGAAACTGGTCTTCAGAGGGTTTTGGACTGAAAGCAAGTCTGACCCCGCTCCTGCGCTCCTGCTTATGTATTAGTTTTAATACATCAACCTTGGCTTGGAGAGTTTCTCACATTTATATGACACTTTCAGTTTGATATTGAAGAAATGCAATTATTCTTCGACTCTTAACATGAAGATCTTGGATTGCAAGGCCATCAGAAGAAGCCTGTTGTGATGCTCTCTGATGATTTGACTGAGCTCTGCTCCTCAGATCGTGTTTTACGAGGGCCGCTGCTTCACCGGCCGCCGGCTGGAGGTCTACGGTGACTGTGATAACTTCCAGGACCGCGGCTTCATGAACCGAGTGAACTCCATCCGCGTGGAGAGCGGCGCCTGGATCTGCTTCGATCATCCCGACTTCAAGGGCCAGCAGTTCATCCTGGAGCCTGGAGCGCGGAGAGTATCCCGAGTTCCCGCGCTGGAACTCACACAACGATCACATGGGCTCCTGCAGACCAATCAGGATGGTGAGAGAGAGCTCCACAAGCTTCACAAACCAACCCACTGAAAATATCACCTTTAGCCTACTCACGAGTACATTTCACATTACACGTTGAATTGAAGCTTAACGTTTGAAGTGGAAAAGCTGAAATTGTAGGCTATTTTTTCTTGTAAAACATATTTGGGTTTTGTTTACAACTTCGAAAAATATTTTTTAAAGAGCCCATGCATTAAAACAGCTATGATTTATATTTATGCTATTTTCATTTTTTAAAACCTTTACTATTTATTATAAATGCATTATACATTTGTGATAAACATCGAGGCCACATGACCTCGTTGCATTTATCACCATGAAAAATATAAGTTGCACGGTTATTTTAACGTCAAGATATTATTATAGTATTTGTAAATATTTGTAAATATCAGTTTTTATTTTTAGATTTTCCATTTTCATTTTTATTTATTTTAGTATTTTTTTTGATCAGTGTTTATTTATTGTTTTATTTCAGTTTTAGTTTACATTTGTTTTTAGTACGTCGTTAAACTAAAAAATGGAAAACTAGCTGTCAAAAAGTTATTTTATTTTATTTCAGTTATTTTCGCTACACGTTGAATTTAAGCTCAAATATTGAAGTAGAAAAGTTGAAATTGTAGGCTATTTTCTTGTAAAACATTTTCCAACAAACTTGATTTTATTTACAACTTCCAACAATATATTTTTAAAGTGTACATGTGACATTTATGAGGTCATGCATTAAAACAGCTATGCTTTATATATATATATATATATACTATTTTACGTTTTTAAAACCTTTACTATTTTTAAATACATTATAAATTATACATTATTCAGTGATAAACATCGTTACATTTATCACCATGGAACATTAAGTAGCACTGAAATAATATTATAGTTTTTTGTAAATATTTTAAATTAGTTTTTATTTTTATATCTTTCATTTTAGTTTTTTTTGTCATTTTAGTAGTTTTTTATGTTTTTTTATTTCAGTTTTATTTTTTTATTTTTTAGTATGTCAATTCTAAATTAGTTTTTATTTTTTATATTTTTCATTTTAGTAGTTTAGTAGTTTTTTTATCAGTGTTTTTATTTTTTCAGTTTTATTTTATTATTTTTTAGTACGTCACGTTAAACTAAACAAAAATGGAAAATTAGCTGACAAAAAGTAATTTTATTCTATTTCAGTTCACATTTTATTTTAGGGAAGGTGGTTTAGTATGTCAATTTTAAATTAGTTTTTATTTTTTATCTTTTTCATTTTAGTAGGTTTTTTATCAGTTTTTATTTTTTTTATTTCAGTTTTTTTTTTTTTTTAGTATGTCAATTCTAAATTAGTTTTTATTTTTTATATTTTTCATTTTAGTAGTTTTTTTTTTCACATTTCAGTTTTAGTTTTTTAGTTTTTAGTACGTCACGTTAAATTAAACAGAAATGGAAAACTAGCTGACAAAAAATAATTTTATTCTATTTCAGTTCACATTTTATTTTAGGTAACCATTTTTTTTAATAGTTTTATTTTTAGTTAAGTATAATACCGTGTTAATTAGAGAGCATTGCATTATGGGATGTGGTAGCTGCTGTATTTTAGAATAGCATATGTTAGAAGTGTTGTGTGTGTGTGTGTCCAGCACGGCGAGCAGTACCGCATGCAGCTGTTCGAGGGCTGTAACTACACGGGGCAGTGCATGGATCTGTGTGACGACTGTCCCTTCCTTCAGAGCCGCGGGTTCAACACTAACTGCATCAACTCAGTGCGAGTGTTCGGAGACGGAGCGTGAGGTCACTCGCTGCACACGCGTCTCATATCAGCTCTCACTTCATTACATCTCAGTTTGACTATTTTTATTAGTTTGCTTATTTGACATTGCCATCTCTATTAGTCTGTTGTAGTCTTTCTATTTAGCTTTGTTTATTTCAGTTAGTTGCCAAAGCAACATTTCTAATTTTTGGAGTTTAAGTTTTTCATCTAATATTTATATTTTATTTTTATTTCAGCTGTATTTCAATTACTTGTTTTAGTTAACAGTAGTTAATGTTATATGCTTTTGTCTTTTTTATTTAGCTTTAGTCATTTTTAGTCATTTTAGTACTTCAACTTAAACAAAGTTAACAATGTTATGTGCTTTTGTCTTTTTATATATATTTCTATTTAGCTTTAATTCTTTTTAATTTTAGTACTTCAACTTAAACATTATATTTTATTTTATTTTTTCTGCTTTATTTCAATTACCTTTTTTTTTTAGTTTTAGTTAAAAATGTTATGTGCGTTTGTCATTTTTATTTAGTTTCTTTTGACATTTCTATTTAGCTTACATTTTTTTAGTTTTAGTTTCTTTTAAGCACTTAATTTTATTTTAGTTCATTGCCAAGACAGCATTTCTGATTTTGATTTCATCTATTTTACATTTTTTAAATTTTATTTCAGCTTTATTTCAATTACTGAAAAATGTTTATATATATATATATATATATTTATTTTTAAATTAGTTTTAGTTTATTTTGACATTGTCATCTCTATTAGTCTGTTGTAGTTTCGTTTAAGTTTTTGAAGTTGAAGTTTTTCATCTAATATTTATTTTATTTCTATTACAGCTGTATTTCAATTACTTTTTCTAGTTAACAGTAGTTAGTTATATGCTTTTATCTTTTGACATTTTTTTTATATTTCTATTTAGCTTTAAATTATTATTTTTTTTTAATTTGTCATTTTAGTACTTCAACTTAAACATTATATTTAATTTTTTCTGCTTTATTTCAATTACCTATCTTTTAGTTAACAATGTTATGTGCTTTTGTCATTTTTAAGTCTTTTGATATTTCTGTTTGTTTTTTTAAGCACTTAATTTTATTTTAGTTCATTGCCAAGACAACATTTCTGATTTTTATTTTTTCATCTAATATTTTACATTTATTTCAGCTTTATTTCAATGACTGAAAAATGTTTTTTGGATTAGTTTCGGTCTGGTTTAATCTGGTCTAATCTTCAGGTGGGTGATGTATGAAGAGCCGAGCTTCCGCGGCCGCATGTACATCGTGGAGCGAGGTAATTACTGCAGTCATAACGAGTGGCAGGCGCAGAACCCCAACATCCAGTCCATCCGGAGGATCGTCAACTACTTCTAAACCCTCCAGCATCTTCACCGGGACCCTGTTTCTCTCTCAACATGTAAAATAAACTCTAAACCACAGTCAAGATGGTATTTTATCACACAAGAGTCTCTGTGTCTGTCTCTGACTCCAGAACGACTGCGTAGTTAGGCTAAAATTTACATACACATGCCTGCATAAAAGTTTGGGTTCAGTAATTTTTTGTAATTATTGAAATTTTTTTTTTTTTATAAATCAGGGACACATTAAATTGATCAAAAGTGACAGTAAAGACATGTATAATGTTACAGTAGATTTCTATTTCAAATAAATGCTGTTCTTCTGAACTTTCTGTTCATCTGTGAATCCTGAAAAATAAAATGTATCAGTTTCCACAAAAATATTCTGTTTTCAACATTGATAATAATCAGAAATGTATCTTGAGCAGCAAATCAGCATATTAGAATGATTTCTGAAGATCATGTGACACTGAAGACTGGAGTAATGATGCTGAAAATACAGAAATAAATGACAGTTTAACAGATATTCACATAGAAAACAGCTGTTTTAGATTATAATATTTCACATTTTTACTCTATTTTTGATTAAATAAGTGCAGCCCTGGTGAGCAGAAGAAATCTGTTTTAGAAATATTAAATATTTCATTTTGTACATTATAATATATTTGAAAACTAATAACACTGAAAAAATCGGCGTAGTTACTTTGACGATTTTCACTCAGTAATTACTAGTTAATTTCACCAATGATTACAAAGAAACAGCAACACACTGAATTAAACGTGAAAAGCAGCAGAAAAACTAACTTTTTTTTTCTAGTAAAAAATATTCCAATAATCATTTTTCTTAATCACACCCCGAAAAAAAGTGTAGCGAGCATAAAAAATGAGCTACTGCACAACATGCAGTTTATAATCACAACGAGAGAATCTTTATTGCATTCGACAAACATCTTCAGAAGATGAACATTATAAACCGGAACATAAGAGTCAGAACTGCAAGCACTTAAACTGAACTGATCATGAAATTAGTGTAGAATTACCATCAAACATGCTCCCTTCAACGAATCTTCTAATAAAGATAAAGCGATCGTTCTTTGACGTCATCAATCAAGCTTCAAATATGACTCAAATTATTGTAGAAATCTAAGGTTATTTTCTTTTTTTGATTCTCGGTTATCTGAAAGAAATAAAAGGGCATCACATATATTTTCTGGAAGTGATTCACGAGCAATCTGGAGGTGAAGAGCTCTGCTTCTCCAGACTGCATCTGATCTGCAGCAGCAGCTCCTTCTCCTCGTCCAGCGTCAGATCCAGATAATCCTCCTCGTGTCGGGGAATGTCCTCCAGAACCTCGTTCACCAGATCCTCGTCCAGACGACTCCAAGCTGAAGCTGCACACACACACACACACACACACACCTGCAGCTCTCATCACGATTCATTTCATTTATAATAAATAATAAAAACAATAAATGACAAAAATAAATACTAAAACATTATTGTTGTTAAATAATAATTATTAATTAATAA
>NW_015548215.1:122667-123183 GCF_001515605.1 Sinocyclocheilus anshuiensis | reverse complement strand
CCATATATATATATATATATTTTTTTTTTCAATCTATTTTTTTTTCTAATGTAAAACGTTTTTAAAAACTGAAAAGATGTAGTTGTTTTCTGTGTGTTGCTCATATGTTGTGTGTGTTTCACTGATAACACTGGTCAGGGTCTCACCGGTGGAGTCGGAGGAGGTGCTGGGCTCCTCTGAGGAGGAGGATGGAGGTGATGGAGACAGGAGCTCCGGAGGAACCACACCCTGGTTATCCAGCAGCATCTGAGTGGCCTGAGCCAGATCCTCTCCCATGAGCCTCAGCGCAGAGTCGGCCATGTCCTTCTGAAAGCCCAGCTCCAGCAGCTGCTCAAACACACACACACAGCATCATCAGCATCATCAGGATCATCAGCATCAGCATCATCAGGATCATCAGCATCATCAGCATCATCGGGATCATCAGGATCATCAGCATCAGCATCATCAGCATCATCAGAATCATCAGCATCAGCATCATCAGGATCATCAGCATCAGCATCATCAGGATCATCA
>NW_015548215.1:119612-121195 GCF_001515605.1 Sinocyclocheilus anshuiensis | reverse complement strand
CATCAGCATCATCAGGATCATCAGCATCAGCATCAGCATCATCAGCATCAGCATTATCAGGATCATCAGCATCAGGATCATCAGCATCAGCATCAGCATCATCAGCATCAGCATTATCAGGATCAGCATCATCAAGATCATCAGCATCAGCATCATCAGCATCATCAGGATCATCAGCATCAGCATCATCAGCATCATCAGCATCAGCATCATCAGGATCATCAGCATCAGCATCAGCATCATCAGCATCAGCATTATCAGGATCATCAGCATCAGCATCAGCATCATCAGCATCAGCATCAGCATTATCAGGATCATCAGCATCAGCATCATCATCTCACACTGGAGTCATGAATAAACACACACAGGAACACACCTGATCCAGCTTAGTCTGTCCGTCTGAACTCTGAGCTTCAGCGCCATCCAGCAGAACCTGCAGAACATCAGCAGAGAACATTATTCTGACATCTGAACAGCTTAGAACCTGCTTCAGTTCCCTTCACACTTGGCTACTTTATATTAAAACATAATTATAATAGGCCGATTTATTTTTTAACTTTTATGTATTCATCTCGTTTTTTCCTGTTGTAAAAAGTGAAAAAAAATTTTTTGAAGTTAAAAAAGGTAAAAATATGAAAAGATGTATTTTTCTCTTGACTGTCTGTTTTCTCTTACAAAATAATTTAACAAAAAACATCTATAAAATATAATATATATGGACGCAGTTTTATATGCATCTATTTATGCCGTTTTATACTGTATTTATGCATTTTCTTATTATTTTTTGTATTCATCTATTTTCAAAAATCTTGAAATTATGTTTTTCTATATATATATATATATATATATATATATATGTTGATTTGTTTATATATGTTTGTGGATATATGCATATCTATTTATGTTTTTTGAAATCTCTCATATTTTTTATATATAATTTTTTTTTACTTTTTTCTGTTGTAAAATGTTTGTAAAAATCTAAAAAATGTTTTTCATATTTATGTGGATGCAGTTATACATGCATATTTCTTTATTTTTATTAATAATAAATACTAGTATTTTTTAAATTTATGCATAATATAAATATTTAAATTTTAGTTTATATTTAGTTTATTTTATATTCATCTATATTTTTATTTTGTAAAATGTTTAAAAAATCTGAAAAGATGGTTTTTGATCATATATTGTGTCTGTTTTCTCTTTTCATTCAATATTAAACTGAATTTTTAAATAAATATGCATAAATAAATGTTGGCATATTAATAAGCCCATGTATTACTTTGTTTTGTATTCTTTTTAGCAGTTTTTTCTTTTGTAAAATGTTTTTAAAAACCTGAAAAAAAATATCTAAAATGTTTTTTGATAAAATATATTTTCTCTTTTCATTCAATATAAATGTAAACAATAAAATGCAAAATATTTTTTAAAAATCTGATTTTTGTTTGTTGCTCATCTGTTGTGTCTGTTTTTTCGGTTAATTCAGTAAAGAGTTTGAGTGTGTGTGTGTGTGTGTGTGAGTGTGAGAGTGTGTGAGTGTGTGAGTGTGTGTGTGTGTGTGTGAGAGTGAGTGAGTGAGTGAGTGA
>NW_015548215.1:108069-119228 GCF_001515605.1 Sinocyclocheilus anshuiensis | reverse complement strand
TGTGGATATATGCATATCTATTTATGTTTTTTGAAATCTCTCATATTTTTTATATATAATTTTTTTTTACTTTTTTCTGTTGTAAAATGTTTGTAAAAATCTAAAAAATGTTTTTCATATTTATGTGGATGCAGTTATACATGCATATTTCTTTATTTTTATTAATAATAAATACTAGTATTTTTTAAATTTATGCATAATATAAATATTTAAATTTTAGTTTATATTTAGTTTATTTTATATTCATCTATATTTTTATTTTGTAAAATGTTTAAAAAATCTGAAAAGATGGTTTTTGATCATATATTGTGTCTGTTTTCTCTTTTCATTCAATATTAAACTGAATTTTTAAATAAATATGCATAAATAAATGTTGGCATATTAATAAGCCCATGTATTACTTTGTTTTGTATTCTTTTTAGCAGTTTTTTCTTTTGTAAAATGTTTTTAAAAACCTGAAAAAAAATATCTAAAATGTTTTTTGATAAAATATATTTTCTCTTTTCATTCAATATAAATGTAAACAATAAAATGCAAAATATTTTTTAAAAATCTGATTTTTGTTTGTTGCTCATCTGTTGTGTCTGTTTTTTCGGTTAATTCAGTAAAGAGTTTGAGTGTGTGTGTGTGTGTGTGTGAGTGTGAGAGTGTGTGAGTGTGTGAGTGTGTGTGTGTGTGTGTGAGAGAGTGAGTGAGTGTGTGTGTGTGTGTGTGAGAGAGTGAGTGAGTGTGTGTGTGTGTGTGTGAGAGAGTGAGTGAGTGTGTGTGTGTGTGTGTGAGAGAGTGAGTGAGTGTGTGTGTGTGTGTGTGAGAGAGTGAGTGAGTGTGTGTGTGTGTGTGTGAGAGAGTGAGTGAGTGTGTGTGTGTGTGTGTGAGAGAGTGAGTGAGTGTGTGTGTGTGTGTGTGAGAGAGTGAGTGAGTGTGTGTGTGTGTGTGTGAGAGAGTGAGTGAGTGTGTGTGTGTGTGTGTGAGAGAGTGAGTGAGTGTGTGTGTGTGTGTGTGAGAGAGTGAGTGAGTGTGTGTGTGTGTGTGTGTGTGTGAGAGTGAGTGAGTGAGTGAGTGAGTGAGTGTGAGAGTGAGTAAGTGAGTGAGTGAGTGAGTGAGTGTGTGTGTGTGAGTGAGTGTGAGAGTGAGTAAGTGAGTGAGTGAGTGAGTGAGTGTGTGTTCGGACCATGTAGGCCTTGTCCACGTCTCCTCTGGTCTGATGGAGGGCTCTGGCGGCGTCTCTCTTACTGAAGCCCAGCTCCACCAGTGTGTTGATGTCCTGCAGACGGCATCTCCTTTTCTCCCGCTCGCGCTCCTTCAGCTCCTTCTTCTCCTGATGAGAGATCAGCTCATGTTTAACTGTGAGCTCACGTGAGTAAAGGCTGTGGTGTTTTATTAACACGTTTGTGCTGCAGCACCTTCTTCCTCTGCGAGATGAGCCGCTCTGCCTCCTCCACGTCTCCTCGACAGGCTCTCAGACCCAGACGCGCCTCCTGCTCTGAGAAACCCAGAGTCATCAGCTGGAGCATCTTCTCAGGGTCCAGACACAGCTGACCGAGCAGCTCCTCCACCTGACCAACACACACACAATCACACACACACACAAGTCACATTCTACAAGAGTCAAATGAGTCATATTCTGGAAAAATCAAATGAGTTACATTCAGGAAGAATCAAACAAGTCATATTCAAGAAGAATCAAACGAGTCATATTCAGGAAGAATCAAACGAGTCATATTCTAGAAAAATTAAATGACTCATATTCTAGAAGAATCAAGAGAGTCATATTTTAAGAATCAAAAGTTGTATTATATAAATATCAAAAGAATCATATTGTATAAGATTCAAAGTGTTATATTCTAAAAATTAATTGAGTCTTATTACATAAGTATCAAATGAGACATTCTATAAGAATAAAACATTCATTTAATTTTATAATGTTTTAATTCATTGGATTTTTTATGTATTTATTCAGTTATTTAAAAAAGGCTTTTTTAATTAAAATTTTGTTATAAAATGTTTGATGAAAAATATATATTTTATATTTTATTAGTTATGGGATTTTTAAAATTATTTATTTTTTATAGCTATTATTTATTTATTGGATTTTTTTTTATTTAGTTTGTGTCTATTTTTTAGCTATTGGATGTTTTAAAAAATATTTATTTATTCGATTTTCAAAATTATTCGCATTAATATGAACATACACGTGAAGTGGTTTTGATTTTTCTGAACAAATGTGTCGAGTGAATGATTCAAAGATTCACTCCGAATTCTCAAGCGTACTTTTACTGGTTTCCATCTACTGGTGTAACGATGTAACTTTCAGAAAGATTCAATGAATGAATCAGTGAACGATTCTGAACGAGTCTTTTTGCTGAACAGAACCAAAAGATTCAGATCACTGGGATGAATCACAATCTGCAGTACCAGCAATTAATGCTCTTTTGTAGTTTGGTCATCAGGGTAAAAAGACAATAATGGAAACACAATAATTAAAAATGTCAGGATTTACGTTTCTGAGCTTGTTGAACGCTTGGTTCTTCTTGCCATCATGGTAGGCCAGCAGACTCTGGAGCAGATAGAGCCTCAGAAACAGCACGTCCTCTCCTCCGGTGTGACCCTGAGAGCCAGAAACACATGACATACGCTGTAAACACACGTGTGTGTGTGTGATGTGAAGCTCAGCGTTCAGATGCTCGTCAGACCTTGATCTGCTGCAGCCGGCTCTGCTGCTCTCCGTAGCATCTCTTGAAGCACTCCTCGGCTCGTTCCAGACGCTGTCTGGCATCGTTCAGACAGTCGAGCTGCTGCAGAGCCTGAAAACACCAAACCACATCCAGCTGCAGCACGGCGTAGTTATCCACCGTCTTCAGCAGCGCCGAGTTACACTTACTGCACAACACACACACATCAACAGGAGAGGAACACAAGCTGATGATTACAGCACAGCGCTGGATCAACACTCCTCAAGTCTTCAACGAGTCGATCGAATCTCATTCTATAAGAAGCAATCAAGTCATATTCAAAAAAAATCAAATGCTTTGTATTCTATTAGATTTAACGGAGTCATATTCTACAAGTATCAAATAAGTCATATTATAAGAATCAAAACAGCGGTATTGTATACGAATCAAAGGCGCTTTATTGTATAAGATATAAATTCTTTAAAAATATCAAATATGTCATATTCTATAAGAATCAGACCAGCTGCATTCCATAAGAATCAAATTAGTCATAATCTAAGAATCAAAAGAGTTATATTCTACAAGAATCAAAGGCGTAGTATTCTATGAGAATCAAAAGTGTCACATTCCGTAAGATTTAAATGAGTCGTATTCTATAAGAATCAAATGAGTCATATTCTAAGAATCAAACAAGCTGTATTCTAAAAGAATCAAACACGACACATTCTACAAAAATCAAAGGTGTTACATTCTATAAGAATCAAAGACATTGTATTCTATAGAATCAATTGAGTCATATTCTAAGAATCAAACTAGTTGTATTCTACAAGAATCAAATGAGTCATATTTTAAGAATCAAACAATTTGTATTCTAAAAGAATCAAAAATGCCATATTCTACAAGAATCAAAAGTGTCACATTCTATAAGATTTAAATAAATTGCATTCTACAAGAATCAAATGAGTCATAATCTAATAATCAAAAGAGTTGTATTCTACAAGAATCGAAGGCGTCGTATTCTAAGAATCAAATGAGTCATATTTTAAGAATCAAACTATTTGTATTCTAAAAGAATCAAAGGTGTCACATTCTATAAGATTCAAATGAGTCATATTCTATAAGAATCAAATGAGTCATATTCCATTAGAATCAACTGAGTCATAATCTAAGAATCAAAAGCGTCGTATTCTATAAGAACCGAAGGCATTTTATTCTATAAGACGTAATTGAGTCATATTCAATAAGAGTCAAATGATTCATATTCTCTGAATCAAATGAGTTATATACTTCAAGATTCGAAGGCGTTGTATTCTACAAGATTTAAATGAGCCATACTCTATAAGCATCAAATGAGTCATATTCTATAAGAATACAACATCAGCGATAGAATCATTATTCAGCTCAATTTGGTTCAATGTTGATTCAATTCAGTTCAATAACAGCGTCAATGTTGCAAAGTTCAGTATTGAAACAGATCTGAATCAGCTATAACGCAGAAGACAGCGCTGATGTCACTGTAATCTTTGCATACTGAACTGCTATTGTACTTTTTGTCCATGCATTTATTTTCATACTGACTGTATTATGATCGTCTTTTTGCATATATACAGCTGTTTATAAGCTGCCACGACGGTGTTTTGTTCTGTTGACAATGGAGAGAAACTGAGCTTGACTTGAGTGAAGAGTCACGACTGATTCTGAGGTTTGATTGGTTCTCATGCTGTCAGTGATGTTTGATAAAGTCGTACTTGAACTGTTCGTCGGCCTGCAGCAGGTGACACAGAGCGGCGCTGTGGTTCCTCTTCTTCAACAGAGCTCGACCTTTCTCATGGAAACCCATCGCCAGGATCAGAGCCTGACAAGAGGTCAAGACGAGAGAACACAAGACATCAACACACACTAATCATCTCCTCATTGGAGAAATCTTCAGGATGTGAAGTAATCACCTTCCTCTCGCTGTCAGGGATCTGCAGCGGATTTCCTTTCTGATCCGCGATCTCTAAGAACGGGGTGGAGACTGGATCTTCACTCCCGTCTGATGGATACAGAAATGGAAATGATACAATGATTTATTTTCAAAAGCATGATTGCCAATCTTCAGAAGTTGTTGTTTTTAGCCAGTTATAGCAACTAAAACTGAGACAATACAATTAAAAATGTTACATTCTATAAGAATCAAAGACATTGTATTCTATAGAATTAAATGAGTCATATTCTAAGAATCAAACTAGTTGTATTCTATAAGAATCAAATGAGTCATATGTTCAGAATCAAACCATTTATATTCAAAAAGAATAAAAAATGCCATATTCTACAAGAATCAAAAGTGTCACATTCTATAAGATTTAAATGAGTCGCATTCTATAAGAATCAAATGAGTCATATTTTAAGAATCAAACAATTTGTATTCTAAAATAATCAAAGGTGTCAAATTCTATAAGATTCAAATGAGTCGTATTCTATAAGAATCAAATGAGTCATATTTTAAGACTCAAACTATTTGTATTCTAAAAGAATCAAAGGTGTCAAATTCTATAAGATTCAAATGAGTCGTATTCTATAAGAATCAAATGAGTCATATTTTAAGAATCAAACAATTTGGATTCTAAAAGAATCAAAGGTGTCACATTCTATAAGATTCAAATGAGTCATATTCCATTAAAATCAACAAGATAACAATAAGAATCAAAAGAGTTGTATTCTATAAGAATCGAAGGCATGATTGCCAATCTTCATAAGTTGTTTTTTTAGCCAGTTATAGCAACTAAAACTGAAACAATACAATTAAAAATACAGTTAATAACATACAGTTAATAAAATAAATAAAATAATATAAAATTTAATAAATAAAATAATAAAACAAACATTTTCCTTAATTGCAAACTGAAATAAAATTAATAAAGTTAATTTAGTTTAACGATGTACTAAAATAACTTAAACTTAAATTGAAATAAAAATTAATAAAAACTATATAGACATACTTTATATTATAATAAAAACGACTTAAAATATCAAAACAAAATCACTAAAACGTTCAAAAATGGAAATGAAAACAGAAAATATTAATAAAAACTATAATAATATCTCAATGATACAAAAGCAACACTGATAAAAATAATGTATATTTATTTATAAAAAAACACTAATATATATATATATATATATATATATATATATATGTGTGTGTGTTTGTTCAAACTGTCAATCTTTATATGATACAAATATGTTCTATAAACTGTATATATATAAATATATAGGAATTTTATAATATGAATAAGGTATAAGAGGCAGTGGTATATCGGTGTGTGTTTTTCTACGTTGTGTGTATTTAATCTGTAATGCTGAATGAAATGCACCTCTCTCCGACAGGATCTGGAAGCCCTTCTGCGTTCTCTGCACTCCTTCATCCTGCCTGCTCTTCTTCTCCTCCTCCTCCAGCATCTCGCTCTTCTCCTGCTGCGAGGACACCTTCAGCACCATCATCTTACTGCTGTTCTTCACGTTCTGTTCATCAAGCCTCCTCCCTTCAACCAACACGCCTCGCGTTACAACATGCAGTGATTCAGTCATCTATCAATAAAGCTAGCAGCCGCTTACCTAGAGCCAGCTTCTTCCCAGACAAAATCAGATTAAAGTGTGTGAAGCCGTACTCCTCACTGATCCTTCAAAGCAGAAAGAGTTTCCAATCAAACACAGAGGATGAGCCGTAAACGCAGGAAATGAGTCGATTACATCAGACATGACAAAGAATTAAAAAAATAAAAAATGTAACTAAACTTTTTATCTTCGGACTTTGTTTCGTACAATTCTGAGATAAAAAGTAAAAATTGCAAAACATAAATTTTCGCAATTTCTCACAAATCTGACTTTATATCTCATAATTCTGTTTTTTTTTTCTTGAATAAATAAAAAAAGGTATTTGAGACTTTATGTCTCACAATTCGGACTTTGTTTCTCACAATTCTGAGAAAAAGTCAGAATTTTGAAATATAAACTCAATTTCAAGTTAACATCTCACGATTCTGAGTTTAAATCTTGCCACGAATTGTTTATAGTTTTCGTCATGGAATAAAAAAATAAAAGGTAATTGCGACTTTTTATCTTAGAGTTTTTTTTCCTAGCAATTGCTAGTTTATATCTCACAGTTCTGCATTTTTTCTCAGAATTGCCTGTTTATATCTCACAATTTTGTTTTGTTTTGTTTTTTCACCAGAGAATAAAAATAAAAAGGTAATAACGTTTTTATCTCACAATTCCTAATTCCTATTTTTTTCCTCAGAATGAAAACGTTTCATCTCAGATTCGCACATTTATATCTCACAATTCTGACTTTTTCCCTCAAAATCATGAGTTTATTTCATCTTGATATTCTGACATTTTCTCAAAATTGCAAGAAACAAAGTCAGAATTGTGAGATAATTCATTCTTTTATTTTTCTATTCCGGGCTTCTATAGAAATGAGCTTCACACTTACTGTTTCTTCAGCTCTTGCGCGGTGATGTCCAGCTTGGTTTTTAAATGAACTCTCCTTCTGTTATTCTTAAAGAAACGACAACAAATCATGAGTTCCATGATCACACGACAGTGAATGAATCTGAGGGCATGGGTACCTCTGCTGTTCTGGGCAGGTGGAGCTCCAGCGAGGCCACTGCGGTCTCTTTAAACTGCTTGTTCCCTTCATCTTTCCTCCTGGTGTCTGCTCTGATGCTCTCCAGAGTGAAGATCACCTCCTCCAGAGAGAACTCAGTGGCTGACACGTATTTCTGAGCCAGCTCCTGCACACATGAAGTCAGATAAGACTGTTAAGAGCGCACTCACACACACACGCACGCACACACACACACACACACACACACACACACACACACACACACACCCGGATCTTCTGCTGGTCAGAGATGAAGGGCTCCGTCCACAGCTGCACATGGTCCTGTCTCAGCAGAGAGATCAGCACTGACTGCATGTGCTTCTCCTCCATCTCTCCAGAGCTGCGGATCTTCTGGAGACGAACGCGAAACACCTCCGCTCTTCACACGCTTAGAATCACAGCCCGACACTTTTATTACATATTTCTACATGTACATGTATGTGTATGTGTTGTTAATGTCAGACTCCTGCAGTGTGTTTAAAGATATTGTCCAAAGTTAAGAACGTCTCAGCGACGCTGCGCTGCGAACACGTGATGTTGTTATTGTTTTCTTCCTGATTCTCGGTCACGTCCGGTTGCACACGTCATTTTTGTGTGCTTTTAGCTCCTCCTACTGGACTGGGGATGAAGTGTTTACTGTATTATATATTTTATTTCTATATTGTACATTAAAATAGTATGTGTATAAAATATTAAAATGTATATTTTAAATAATTAATATTTTTTTATTTACAACTCTGTTTTATCTAAAGCTACACACAAAGGAAGTCACACAAAGGAAAAATGCAAATATAAGCGCTTGTTCCCCAGACTTCACATGACTAACTTAAATAATTAGGTATATATCCAGCTAAAAGTGTGTTAGATGGATTACTTTTGAGTGGTATTGACTATTCCTATGATTTTTGCTCAATAGAAAAACAATCCATTGTTCTTTTTTTGGGTGTATATTGAAAAATTGTTAGATTTACTAGAACAAAAAATATATATGCATGTACTGTATTATTCCAATAAAATGTATTTATTATTGTAATAATTTAATTTAATTTAATTTTGTTTAATTTAATTTAATTTAATTTTATTTAATTTTATTTTATCTTATTATTAATTTAATTTAATTTAATTTAATTTAATTTTATTTAATTTAATTTAATTTAATTTAATTTAATTTTATTTTATTTAATTTTATTTTATTTTATAAATAAATAAAAATCTTTTTATTTTATCCAGTTTTTGATTAATGAATGGTTGTTATGTACACTCTGGCATTTATGAGTATAAATTTATATATTTTTGTCTACTGCTACTTGTTCTAAAAAATCCTTGATTCATTTAATATAAATGAATGTATGCTAATATATATAATTACAGCGAGATCAATATTTATTTATATAAACATCAGTGTTACCTCGGTTACACAGAGGGATTGTTCTTGCATTATATACACTGAAAATACAGATGCGTAAGACTTATTTCCAAACAATTTTCACTCAGAAATTGCTAGTAAATTTCACAAAAATACAAAGAAATGGCAACACATTGAATTTAAGACTGAAACAGTATACTCTTATAAAACATACTACAATAATCTTTCTTTTATTTACAATTCACAATACAAATATTGATCTGGCGATTAGTGATTGTGCAAACTATGCAAACCAACAATTAGTTATATGATGCAAATGCAACGGTGACTCTTGTTTCATGAATATTCTCCTGTAATGCCATGTCTGATGTGTTTTAAATCAATGCATATCAATATATAACAATATACATATGCATGAATATCATCCAACACCATCAATAATCAAACACAACCGTTTATCTGTCAGGGTCACGCTAGAAAGCCATACGAAACAGCCATTGTGTTTGCGTTCAGCTCATTTCTACAGAATTCTACTGATGGAAAACAAAGAAAAGTATCAAATGATGAAATGTAACATTTATGGAATGTCCTTATAATCTTATTAATATTTGATAAACACTCTGCAGTCAACATTCTAGAACTTCCTTATGATGTGTTTGCACTTGATGAACATTCTAAGAAACGTTTTTTTTGTAACCTTTACATAACGTTCTAATAACGACAAGAATCTGGACATTTAAATGTTCTTAGAATATTAAAAAATAAACATGGAAATAACCTTATATTTTGGGCAAAAATAAAGTTAGTAGAACGTTATAAAAAAATGTAACCTTTAAATAACATTCCACAATTCATTGAACAGTAAATTCTATATTTAATATTCTGTATTTTTTGTTACTCTGAAATAAGACTTTTTGTAAGGTCACTTAGTTATTCATTAATAATAATAATTATTATTATTATTAATCACGACACGAAAGATGTTTCAACACTCTTGGAATCTAAAAAAAATAACGTTATATTTTGGGTAAAAATAAAGTTAGTAGAATGTTTTTGTAATCTTTCAATAATGTTATAATCACGACAAGAAAACTGGAACACTTTTAATGTTTTAGAAACATTTCAAAACAATGTTAAGTCTTTATTACCTAACTTTGTTACCTGGGTATTGCATGATGTTTGTAAAAAAAATAAAATAATAATAATTTAAATATTATTTAAATTCAATTTAATATTAAATTTAAATTAAATATTAATTAAAAAAAAATAATATATATATTTATTTTACTAACGTTACGAAAACGTTATTTCTGAATGTTCAAAATATCCATATTTTAATGTTTTAAAATCATTTTTTCTTGGTTATACAGACACATTCCATTTGATCATTTAGCAAACATTATGGGAATGTTACTTTCGGATCTTTATAAAGTAGTTATGCTTAAAAAAAAAAAACGCTAGATGAACGTCCAACTAAAATTGTTCCATGAATGATGTTTAAATAACGTTTTTGTGCTAATGTTTCGAGAACAGCAGATAACTTTGAAGGACCGTCCTGTTAATAGTTTCTTGGTTTCTTGGTTAGAGCGAGGCGTAGAGGCCCAGTCTCCTGGCCGTCTCTGATTTCCTCAGGCTTTTCCTCTGGGAAGGGAAGGGGTAATATTTGGAGCCTGCAGGTGTGGAGCGATAACTCAGCTGACAGGAGTTAGCTGAGAACTTCCGAGAGTTCAGATGCTGGTCTCCAGGGCTCCAGGGTTCTGCCTCTGAGCTGGCGCTGGAGGCTTCAGTAGACGCATCGCTGTGGTTCCTGTGTTCGGTTTCATCAGTCGAGTGTTTCATACGGTGCGTGTCCAGATGTGAGCGCCACAGGCCACTGTCAGAATCCACCACAGACTCAAACAGGCTTTCTGGGGCTTTTGTTGAAGGAGAGCGTTTGATCTGATGCACGGAAACCACGTCCACTAGACTTCTGCCACTTATCTCTTCACTGTTTTGTGCTGTAGAGGAACACAAGGTGACAGTGCATTTGTTAAATTTCCCTGCTTACAAAAGACTTCATTGAGGCTCATAGGGGAGACTGGGGCTAGTTGTCACATGGGTCGCAGATATGAAGTACAATAAATATCAATAAAACCACACTGACAAACATTAGGACAAGAGTCAGCTACTGTACATAATGAAGACTGAACTTAAGTTGAACTCAGGACTAGAGTATTTTACATAAATATCTAGGCGGGGCAAGTTGTCACATGTTGCCTTTGATTTTTGTTATATTTTCTGCATTTTGATACATTTTTTCCCAGGGTAATAATAATGGAAATTGTATTTATTTATTTATATTTTAATTTGTAGCATGATTATTTTAGTATAAAAGAGATACTATTATAGTTTTTATTAATATTTTGAATTAGTTTTATTTTTTATATTTTCTGTTTGCATTTTAATTTTAGTTAAAGTTTGATTAATTTTGCTG
>NW_015548215.1:105717-108059 GCF_001515605.1 Sinocyclocheilus anshuiensis | reverse complement strand
TATAATTCCAGGTTTAGTTTTAGTCATTTTAGCACACCAATATAAACTAAATGAAAATGAGAAATGTTGCCTTGGTAACTAGCCGAAACTTAAATTTTAAAAAAATGTTTACATTTTTAAAATTTTTATAATTTGACTTCAGTCAAAATTTATTTTATTTAAAGTAACAAAAATTGATTTATTTTTTATAAATTTTTTTAGTTTTAGGTTTAATGTGTGACAACTTACCCCCATTATATGACATTCTGCTGCGTTTAAGTGCAAACGATTTAAACGCAATAAATATTAACTTCAAAACAACTCACAACAGGTTTATTCATCTATGCAATTATTGTATTTGGCTAATGTTATAAAATATTTATTTCTGTTCTCTGAACGTTCAAATTGGTATAAAACATTTAGAAAACATTTTCTTTTTATTGTTCGAGAAAACATTAGAGGAACATTTAGTCATTTTGCAAAAATGAAGGGAACGTTCTCAGGCTTTCTGAAATGATATGCCTATTAAAATATTTCAGTAAATGATGTATAAATAACGTTATTAAATACCAGATAACTTTGAACGAACATTCTATTAGTGCCTCTGAAAGAATGTTTGTTCGTAACCTTGCCAGAACCTTCTGAGAACGCTTCCTGTTCGCTGCTCTGTTTAATGAACTGCACACTCAAACCCAAACATCATTTCTTACCTTTCTTGAAGCAGATGAGCTGAGTTTGGCGTCTCTGCTTCTCTCTGATGGAGCTGTATTGCTCTTGTAAGAGCTCGATGTCCATCCTGACTCCGCTCTGGTCCTCCTCTTCTGTCCTGGTCTCTCCACACACGTCTGCACACATCAGATATGAGCAACAGCACAGCCACATCCTGAGAAATCTGCTTTTATTGCAGTAGAATCATAAATGCAGCTTGATCTGTCCATCTGAAGGCTCTCGTCTCATGTGCATGTGTGCTTTGTGGGCTTTGCCAACAAGAGTTGCATCAAAATGCAAACAAAAGAGGGCAATCCAAGGTTGTTCTGCTGTTTGCGAAGACAAAAGCAAGAAGGAACAGCCATGCATTATTCATATTTTAATATGAATATGTTGTGCAAAGTCTAGCTAAACTAACTATAGAAAGAAATAAGAAAAAATAAAGGCAATAGAAAAATAAAATAATGCAGTTAAACTCATCAATCGAGTAATTCCTCTGAATGTTTGCTCAGTGTTGTTGATGCAGTGGGTGAGGTGAACATTCAGAAACTCAATCATTTTGAACGTTAGTTACTTTATTGTGTTGCAGCTAAAGTGTGTTATTGCAGTGAATTGCTCCCAGCATTAAAATAATACAATATACAATGCAATTTTGTAATGTGTTGATAGCAGCAGTTAACTGAGACATGAATATTGTTGCATGAATAAAATCTTGGGTTGTCTGAAAGTGTATTAATATTGAAATGCGTCTCATTTAAACTTAAATGCATTTACAGATCACAATATCAGGTCCAATTCACTTTCATAATATACAATTTAATACTATTTTATTGAAACAAAATTAGCTCAGATTGCTTGGCTGCTTTATCTCACACATGCACTTACATAACTTTGTTTTTACACGCGTGTATGCAACTTCCAGGAATTGTTTCAGACTTCCATCAGCTTCCTGTTTCTGAAATATGCCGGAAAAATACTGTTTTAAATATATATTTACAAAAAGCACGACAATAATTAAACAGCTAGCACGATGGGGTCACAGATTAGAAGTTCATGAAGTTTAGCAAAACATGTTTTTTTAGGCGGTACACGGTCCCTTTAAGTGGACCGTATGAAGGGCTCTGTTTATATCACGTGCTCGTTGGTCATGAATATTAATAACGCGCCATGACGTTCGCTGACCTGATTGGCTGCCAGTGGGGAGTGGGAGGGAGTCAACCGGTGTTCGCCTGCTATTGCGAAGGTTGCGTCCTCATGAATATTCATGAGGCGAGGCATCGCTATTCGCTACAGTGTAGCGCTCGATGGCGGGATGTTTGTGATCTGAATGGTAGGAGATGGTAAAATTGTTTGATTTTGTACTTCACGTTGTTCTGAGATGTTTCTGTTTCTGACATGCTTCCAAAAAATGTCCAGTGTTTTTCTGATAGATCCAACAGTGACACAAGTCACATTAAAAGTTAAAGATGTTTTATTTGATCTGTCATGCATCAGTCAGATCAATGACCTTTGCTCTCCTCTAATCTTCAAAATCGAGTCATTTACATTGTGATGCATTTCCTACTGCTCAAAAAATATGAATCTGAAAACAAAAATCATTAAATGGGCTCTCTTACACACACACACACTCACTCACTCACTCACTCACTCACTCA
>NW_015548215.1:103075-105489 GCF_001515605.1 Sinocyclocheilus anshuiensis | reverse complement strand
TTTATTTATTTATTTATTGCCGTATGGGGTTTATAGCATTGAGTTTGTTGATGCAGATTCAGTTTGGGCTTGTATTTTACTGCATGCTTGGACTTCAGTTTGTTTGATTTAATCTTTGTTGTAGCAGCATGGCAGTGTGTTCTGGAGGAAGGGTGCGAGACAAATCCTGAATCATCTGCAGCCACAGAAACATCTACACCATCAGTTACAGGTCACAGCAACATCAGCACACAAACACAGCCGTTTCTCTGAAGATCTCAGCTACACACACTCTTCTCTCGGTCCTAATGTTTGCTGAGAGTCTAACGTCCAGCATTAATGGTTAATACTTCACCGGATTCGTGGAGTCAGCAGACAACCTGTATAACATCATGAATCGCATATCATAACTACAGTACATCTGTGGAAGTGGGAGCATAAAATATGAAGCATAAAACGCATTTTATAGTTGTATTACCTATGCACTGCTTCTGTATTCAACAGCGTTTCACTGGAAATCAGATTGCAAAGATTAATCGCTTGAAGCCGAATGAACTCAACGCAACGTTCATATAAATGTCTGATCAGTAAAATGCTCTCTAAATCTCTAGATCATCTGTTTTAAAATATCTGCCATCCCAAATTTATGTTCCAGTAGAAAAATAAATCAACACAAGGCAGAAACTTTGCTCGTCGAACCATTTCATGAGGTTTTTAAATCCAATTCAGCAATTAAAATATGTATATATTTAAATTAATATAAATATTATATATAAATATTGTTATATATTATTAATAAATATTATAAATTATAATATATATTTATAATAATGTACAGAATTTATATAGATTAAAATGTTATTACATATTTTATATAAAATAATTTTTGATTAAAAATAAAAAATATATAGATTTTAAATGAATGATTTAAAAAAATAATAATATATAGTTTAGAAATAGAAAAGTATGAGTGTTTTGCTATTTTCCATCCCAAATTCATAATAAATCAACGCTAATAAACTTTGCTCGCCAAACCATTTCACGAAGTCCAGTTAAAATATGTATATATATTTAAATTAATATAAATGTATAATAAATGAGTTTAATATAATTAGTGTAATATAATTAAATTAATAAATTAAATCATATACATTTATAACTATTTACAACATTGATGTATACTAATTTGTAATATTTTATGTTACAAAAGATATATTTTATTAAAATAATATTTTTTTTAGAATTTAAAGCAGATTTTTAAAAAATAAAATGTTGTTTTATAATATATAAATATTAATTGTAATTAATTATGGATGCATATATGTGACCCTGGAGCACAAAACCAGTCATAAGGGTCAATTTTTAGAAATTGAGATGTATGCATCGTCTGAAATCTGAATAAATAGCTTTCCATTGATGTATGGCTTGTTATGATTGGACAATATTTGAAAATCTGGAATCTGAGGGTGCAAAAAAATCTAAATATTGAGAAAATCATCTTTAAAGTTGTCCAAATGAAGGTCTTAGCAATGCATATTACTAATCAAAAATTAAGTTTTGATATATTTACGGTAGGACATTTACAAAATATCTTCATGGAACATGATCTTTACTTAATATCCTAATTTGGCATAAAAGATAAATCAATGATTGTGACCCATACAATGTATTGTTGGCTATTGCTACAAATATACCCCAGCGACTTAAGACCGCTTTTGTGCTGCAGGCTCACATATAAGCAGTTAAACCAGCTGTAAACAGATGATTTCAGTGATGAATAAATATTGAATTCATGTTTTATGTTGCTGAATTAAAGAGCGTTTCAACATACTGAAAGCGTAATTAAAGCTCAGCACTAATCAGCCGTGTGAATGAACAGCAATATTCACTGTAATAACTGTAATCTGTGTGGTTTTCAGAGAGTCGCTCTGATCAGCAGCTTCGCTTCATCACAGTTTCTGGGCGATTACGCTCCGATCTGCAGCTCTTCAGTTTCCTCTCAGATCTCAGATCGCATTTGCTATGTCAAGAAATGATGCATTATGAATAACTCTCTGATGACTTTCTGCAGAATATTTTCCCACTTGAATCATCCGTGTATCAGATGTAGACGGGACGTTTGAGCTGGAATATCAAAGCTTTCAGAAGCATCTCTGTGTACGTGAAGTCTTTATAACTAAACTGTATTGAATCTCAGTCATATTTAATTAATTTTATTTTTTATTATGTATTTTATATAAATGTTTATATTAATAATTATTATAAAATGTCTATTGTCCTATATATACAGTGGTGTGAAAAAGTGTTGGCCCTCTTCCTGATTTCTTATTTTTTTGAATGTTTGTCACACTTTAATGTTTCAGATCATCAAACAAATTTAAATATTAGTAAAAGATAACACAAGTAAACACAACATGCAGTTTTTAAATGAAGGT
>NW_015548215.1:102665-102991 GCF_001515605.1 Sinocyclocheilus anshuiensis | reverse complement strand
ATTAAAGTGTGACAAACATGCAAAAAAAATAAGAAATCAGGAAGGGGGCCAACTCTTTTTCACACCACTGTATATAATATTTATTTATTGTATTATATATTTATATACTTTATTTTACATAATTTCTATAAATAATGTTTTTATATTATATCTTTTTATCGTATATAAAAACAGTATACTTTATAGTACATGTTTTATGTAAAATATATTTGTTCATATTAATAATTATTAACAATTTTTATAAAATGTTTTTAAGTCCAAAATATTCAGGTATAATTAAATAATTAAAAATTGTAATATAATAATATTATACTTTATGTATGTTG
>NW_015548215.1:101114-102083 GCF_001515605.1 Sinocyclocheilus anshuiensis | reverse complement strand
AAATAAAAATCTATATAAAATATAAATAAAATAAAAAGTAAAGAAAACGGTTCTTTATATATATATATATTCTCTTTATTTATATTTATATAAATATTAATTTTTTATTTAAACAGTTGTATTTTTATTTTTGCATTACAGTAATGTGAGTTTATCATGATGAAAATAATGTCTGAGTCAAAAAATCGTCTTTAAAAACAAATATAATTTTATTAATGCTACATTTATTATATATTTGTTATTACTATGATTTCGAGGTGAACTATGACCCGGACAGGTTCGTGAGATTCATATCTGTGTGGGGTTCTTGAGTTTTATGGTTCTGTAGAAATGTTCTTGATGATTTATTTCTTTACAGGTTCTTCAAGTGTTTTGGTTTCTGGTTTGTTTCAGGCACCAGAACAGATTTTCTGAGGCCTCTTCTGTAAAACCTTTCTGGTTTCTAAGAGGAATCTGTAGTTTTCCAGAGTGTTTTGGTTCTCCGGCTCACGGTGTCAGTCGAGTTCAGTCTCACAGAATGCTTTATGGAGCCGTCTCTGCTCACTGAAGCTCGTCTTTGTGTTCGCTCTCGCTCCGGTCGCTTCGTTTGAGCGAGAGGTGGAGATCTGAGCCCTGCTTGTGTTTTTTATTTTTATTTTTTTGGTGATTTTTATTTTATTCACATTAAATTCTGGTTATTTTGATGAAAATGAGCATATTTTTATACACATTTTCACCAAAAAAACAACAAAGAAATACAATTTCTGCATATTTATACTTTAAACATGATGATCCATCAGGACCTAGGTCACTGAGTGTCTCTGATGCCATCTGGTGGGGAAAACTTGCATTTTATGATTACAGCCACTAGAGGGGACTATGGAGATTCTTAAATGAGCCAAACAAGTGAAATCTTTAAAACTACACCAACTTGAGGCTTCATTAAGCGTTCAGATATATCTCAAGGCTTTCAGATATATATCAAAACAT
>NW_015548215.1:96419-97556 GCF_001515605.1 Sinocyclocheilus anshuiensis | reverse complement strand
AAATAAAAATCTATATAAAATATAAATAAAATAAAAAGTAAAGAAAACGGTTCTTTATATATATATATATTCTCTTTATTTATATTTATATAAATATTAATTTTTTATTTAAACAGTTGTATTTTTATTTTTGCATTACAGTAATGTGAGTTTATCATGATGAAAATAATGTCTGAGTCAAAAAATCGTCTTTAAAAACAAATATAATTTTATTAATGCTACATTTATTATATATTTGTTATTACTATGATTTCGAGGTGAACTATGACCCGGACAGGTTCGTGAGATTCATATCTGTGTGGGGTTCTTGAGTTTTATGGTTCTGTAGAAATGTTCTTGATGATTTATTTCTTTACAGGTTCTTCAAGTGTTTTGGTTTCTGGTTTGTTTCAGGCACCAGAACAGATTTTCTGAGGCCTCTTCTGTAAAACCTTTCTGGTTTCTAAGAGGAATCTGTAGTTTTCCAGAGTGTTTTGGTTCTCCGGCTCACGGTGTCAGTCGAGTTCAGTCTCACAGAATGCTTTATGGAGCCGTCTCTGCTCACTGAAGCTCGTCTTTGTGTTCGCTCTCGCTCCGGTCGCTTCGTTTGAGCGAGAGGTGGAGATCTGAGCCCTGCTTGTGTTTTTTATTTTTATTTTTTTGGTGATTTTTATTTTATTCACATTAAATTCTGGATATTTTTATGAAAATTAGCATATTTTTAGAAAGACAATTTCTGCATATTTATATTTTAAACATGATGATCCATCAGGACCTAGGTCACTGAGTGTCTCTGATACCATCTGGTGGGGAAAAATGACATACAATTGCATTTTATGATTACAGCCACTAGAGGGGCCTATTGAATCCTATGGAGATTCTTCAATGAGCCAAACAAGTGAAATCTTTAAAACTACAACTAGAGGCTTTATTAAGCTTTCAGATATATCTCAAGGCTTTCAGATATATATCAAAACATAAAAAAAAACTATATTTTGTAAAAAAAAAAAAAAAGAAATTTATACTGAATTTTAATCCAAACACATGCATATTCATACAATTTCATAAATATGTAATAAATATAAAAGATACATTTAAAAATATAAATATGATATAAACTCATTGGTCTCCACCCCATCACTCAAATTTAACTGTGTT
>NW_015548215.1:67909-96102 GCF_001515605.1 Sinocyclocheilus anshuiensis | reverse complement strand
TATAAAAAAAAAAAAAAAATTCATTTCCCAGCAGAAACATCATACATGCTATAATGCGTTTCTATGGGAGTGTGTGTGCCATGTGTGTGTTTGTGTGTGTGTGCCTGTGTGTGTGTGAGTGAGTGTGTGTGGGTATGTGAGTTTTTTGTGCATTTGGGGACATTCTGCAGTCTCAGTCCTTTGTTTGGGTATGCATCTTTTCTGGATTGTGTCAGATTTTATATAGTAAAAAAACAAAAAAAAAACATGTGCGTGTGAGTGTGTGTGTGTGTGTGAGCATGAGGAGCAACAAGCCTCATGAATATTTAATGAATGCAAATGAGGCTGATCTTAATCATTCCGTCAGTCTTTTTATGCAGAGGAAATGCAGGAATGCTGGGAAAAAACAGAACCAGAGACTCTTCAGCTCAAGCCTGCAGTGTTGTGTTGACTGTGTTTTCTGAGCATTGTGTGTGTGTGAATAAATATATATATATATATATATATATATATTCTGCCTGATTATCAGGTTCATGTCCTTTATTAAGATGCTGTTTACTGATCTCAGATCTGTTCCTCATGATGAATTTAACAAGTGCAGTAATTTTATGCTTCGGATCTGCAGTGATTTTCCTTTTTATGTGCCGTTTTATTGCATAACATTTGTTTTTATGCTTCACGCAGCCTGAACTATGCTTTAATTAGCATAACATAATGTTTTATGTCTCATTGCGGCCTGATGGCAGCGTTCACATGTTTGTTGATCGTGCAAACACATGCAAAGAGAGAATCAGCTCACGGCTCTTCTGTTGCTCGAGGGTAGGCCGGGGCTAGTTGTCACAGGGTTAGTAAGTGTGGTTTATGATGAGATATAACTAGTCTCTCTCTCTAGTTGCGGGCACTCGAGTGCTGGCCACAGGAGGAGCGTCATCCAACAAGGACATTTTACAGGTATTCATTTTACTAAAACAATACTGAAATGTATATTTTAGAAAATAATACAGTTTCAAATGTCTAATTTTTACACATTTAAATATATCCTATAAGCACATTAAATGTAAATGCAGTTTACATTTTAATTTAAATCTATGAAAAAGATTAAATATTTACATATTAGATTAATGATTTGTATAGTAAATTAATTTTATTCTGAAGATTTAATTTTTACATTTGGACAAAAAATTGACACAAGATTTCTATGTAATAGTTTAAATTTTTTTTGTTTTATTTTATTTATGACGTATAACTTACATAATACGTAATACTTCATACTATGATGTATGAAAAATGAGACATTTGAATAAAAAAAAAAGTTTATTTAGGAAAATCTGGCAAAATAGAGCGGTTTTGTTGACTTTGTTATATTTGTCACCCTAGCCAGTTATCAGAAGGACCGAAGCGATACTGATTTGCTGTCTGCTCGGTCCGCATCGATCCGATCACACAGACGTGTGTTTGCTGTGAGAAGTGATGGAGAGGGTCGTCATTAGCAGAATCAAACACACGCGGATGAGGCTTTAAACACAGTCCTGTTGAGGACTTTCTGCTTCATTAATTAACGGTCAGAGCTCTTTCTTTCACAGCCGTGGAGAGTGACTTGCTCCGGTGGGTTCCTATAAATCTGAAGGCTTTATGCATTAACCAGCTGTTGTTAATTGGTAGAACTTTGCTTGGGAAAAGTCATGCGTTTCCATAGAGACGGACGATACAGCGACTCTGACCCATAGAAAACAGTGTGAAAAATCATATATATTTGAACCTTTTGACTGGTGTGTGCGTATGAGGTTTAAATATAGTGTAAATATAGTGTAAATACACACACACACACATATATATAAAATATGTATAATCTCAATTCTTTTTTCATTATATTTTCAGCAAAAAGCTTCTATATTTTACAATAATGGCTATTTAAATTTAAATATAAAATATGAAAAATATAAAATGTACTATTTATTCATTAATTATTATGTGGGCTTTGCTTTTTTGTTTATGAATATGACTTTGTATATGACTAATGACTAATTATGCTATTAATTATCTTAAATATGTTATTACATTATTTAAATAATATAATTTAAAAAAGGAAAATATTCATAGTGCATAATGTTTATATTGTTGTAGTCATTTCAATTTATTTAAATACATTTACGCTTATTTAAATAATTCCATTCATTTTTAATACATGTATTATAATTATATTATTTAAATAATAGATTTATTACAATTAATTTATTTCAATGTCATAAAAATAGGATTCATAATGCATATTATGTTTATATTGTAGTCATTTAAATGTATTTATTTAAATGCATGTACATTTATTTTATTTTTTTTAATAATTATAATATTTAAATACTCTTATTATACAAATGCTATTCAAATCAGTTGATTGTAATTATATAATTTAAATAATTCTATTATAATTGCATTATTTAAATCATTTTATTATAGTATAAAAAAATTAACAAAGTTTCATAATGCATAATATGTTTACATTGTAGTCTTTTAAATTTATTTATTTAAATGCATGTAAATTTATTTAAATATTTTTTAAATATTTTTTAATAATTATAATATTTAAATACTCTTATTATACAAATGCTATTCAAATCAGTTTATTGTAATTATATAATTTAAATAATTCTATTATAGTTGCATTATTTAAATCATTTTATTATTGTATAAAAAAATGAACAAAGGTTCATAATGCATATTGTAATCACATTATTATGTATCTGACGCTTGATCACTTGAGTACTGTATCAGATGAAGCAACTTCCGCAGCAACTGTTTTATTACGCCTTTATTCACCTTACTTTGAAATCTGTTTGCTTTTGTCTGTGATTTATTTAATAAGGCGCTGGCCTCGGGTGTCACATGACCTCATGCTTTTCAAGCAGATCTCAGTTTCTGGGTTCAGTAAGGCTCTCAGACAGGCTCTCAGGTGTCTTCTCAGTGCTCTTCACTGCTGTAATGCATCTGCTGTATTCCCACCGTGTTTCACAAGCCCAGGGAGATCAGATGAAGATCACTGCTGGTCGGAACGCTGATTTTTACCTCTTTTAAATGCTAATTCAACTTCTCAGAAAAAAGCATTTGAAATCATGCATCATCATCACACCAAAACTCACACCAGACTTCTCTCATCTGCATGTAATGGATGTTAAAGAGAGAAACCAGTTCAGCCCATCTCATGCCGTTTCTGAGTTCATCAAGTGCTTTGCTTTCAGATTTAAAGTGCTTTTCTTTTATCAAGGTTCCCGATGGAAAAAGTAGAGGATATTCTATATGAAACGACTATAATATGATTATAATATGAAACGACTGGATTCTCAAAAGTCAGAAAATGATCAACATGAAAACGTGAGATTCAGTCATTGTGAAAACCCGTTTGACGTTCTTCGTTAACTCTTCTTTGTATGAATTAAAAAATTAGATGGTGATTTGTAGTTATAAGCTCTAAAAAAGTGCATCATAAAATGTATTTATTTATTTGTCTGAGCTGCTCTATTCTATAAAATTAAATTTGGATTGTCATTTACAGTTATAACCACTAAAAAAAAGATTGATTTACACCATAAAATATGTATATTTTAAATGTATGAATTTATTAAAATATGTGCATTTATACATTTATTTAAATAATTTCCTTTAGTGATGTATTAAAATAATTTGATTTGTCTGAGCTGCTGTTCCATAAAATGATAGGATTGTGATTTATAGTTAAAAGGTCAAAGAAGGATTAATAATAAAAGGATTTATAAAAATATAATTATTTTATTTTATTTATTTTTTGTCTGAGCTGCTGTATTCTATAAAATGACATTAGGATTGCGATTTATAATTAAAAGCTTTAAGAAGGTCAAAAAAGCACCATAACATAGTTATTTGTTTATTTATTTAGTCTGAGCTGCTCTTTTCCATGAAATGACATTTGGATTGTGATTTATAGTTAAATTCTCTAAAAAGGGCAAAATAAGCACCATAAAAGTACAATAAAAGTGACCTGACGTGAAAACCATGGCATTTAACATGAGAGCGACTCAGTGATGACAGAATTTTAATTTGTTGGCTGAAATATTCCCTTAAATTCTTATTTATACACAAAACACACAATATTTGTAATATGTGTCCCTGCAGCACAAAAGCAGGCTTAAGTCGCTGGGGTATATTTGTAGCAATAGCCAACAATACATTGTATGGGTCAAAATTATACATTTTTCTTTTATGCCAAAAATCATTAGGATATTAAGTAAAGATCATGTTCCATGAAGATATTTTGTAAATCTCCTACCGTAAATATATCAAAACGTAATTTTTGGTTAGTAATATGCATTGCTAAGAACTTCATTTGAACAATAAAGATGATTTTCTCATCTTTTTTTTTTTTGCACCCTCAGATTCCAGATTTTCAAATAGTTGTATCTCGACCAAATATTGTCCTATCCTAACAAACCGTAATGACTGATGACTGTGTGTCTCTCTCCAGCTCTGGAGGCAGAAACAGGAGCATCGTTCACCGAGACGCTCAGAAACACTCTTTTACGTTTACATTTACTACGTTTCAATTGAGTTTCATTAACTGTGATGTTTATTGTGATTTCATGTGTTTTAGTTCAGTTTGTTGTAACCATGATTCATAGTTAAACTTAGTTATTTGGAACCAAAATATAATTTGCAATGTCTTTAAACAATACTAATAATTTATTTATTTGTGTGATCTGCTCTATTCCATATAATGACATTTGCATTGTGATTTATAGTGAGAATTTAAAAAAAGGACAAAAAAGCACCATAAAGGTTTATTTATTTTGTTTTATTTTAGTCATATTAATTGTTATTTATGGTGAAAAAAGTTGATAAATGTTTTATTTTAATTTAATTTAATTTAATTTAATTTAATTTAATTTAATTGTTATTTAATTTAATTTAATTTTATTTAATTTAATTTTATTTTAATTTAATTTTACTTAATTTAATTTAATTTAAAAAAAAAATTCTCTGCTCTATTCCATAAAATGAAAATCTGATTATTTAAAGTGAAAATCTATAAAAAGGACAAAAGCTGATATGTTTTTATTTTATTTTAATATTTTTTCTTTTAATTATTTCAGTTCAGTTTGTTGTAGCTCTGATTCTGCTCAGGACAGAATCCAAAATATAATTAAGTCATTAAACAATATTACTATTGATTTAGTCGTCGACTCGAAGTCTGGATCTGAGCTGGGAACAGTTTGTTTAGTGTATTGAATTCTGCTGATTTAAATCTATACAGATGTGAGACGAGTGTTTGATGCAGTAACAGCATCTCTGTGGCCGGCAGGTCTTTTTATTGTTGACTTCAGACTAGAAATATAAGCTTAGCTCATATAACTGACTGATTGCGTTCACTAGTGAAAGCACAGTCGCTCTGACCTTCTCACGCCGCTGAACTCTGACCTGCTTCATGAGTCACTGCGTCTTCATTAAACGCTTAATCTCCTCTGGACAGACGCATTGTGAAGGAAATTACACACGCGGGTTCAGGCCGGGACGAGCCCATGCCGCTGGAGTTAGACAAGGCCTCTTTCAGTGACTGGATCATCTAAAGCTTTACAAACACGATCAGACCCCATGAACGTAACGATGAAAGTAATGCAGAAAATATGAGGCTGATGCATTTCTATCATTTTAACATTGTCCTGAACAGCCAAGGTCAGGAGTAGGAATATTATAAACTTTTTTTTTTTTTTTTTTGTGTGCACTCAATATTTTATGCATGCTAAATGATTTTGTTTCCTGTATATTATGTTCACTGTATATTATGCATTAATACCCCAGTATTAACCCAGATGTGGATTCAGACGCTGTTGTGCACTGCCTCATTTCTCAAAAGTCAGCATCAAACTGATTGTTTGTTTAATTATCTGCATTTAAATTAATTAAGGAATTAATTAATTTAATTGCATTAATTTATTTATTTGTATTTAAATTTATTTAAACACATTTATTTATTTAAATGCATTTATAGTTATTTTTAAGTGCATTTAAATGTATTTTTAAATGCATATGATTAATTTTTTTAATGCATGTAATTTAATTAGTTTGCATTTAAAATGCAATTTCTTTAAATGCATTTATTTATTTTAATACACTTATAATTATATTTAAATCATTTTATTATTATGATTATTATTTAATGATCATATTATATTTAAACAAACAAAAATTAATTTAAATTTAAATAAAATATGTCATCTTTTTGGAGGGATATTTTGAATATTTTAAAATGATTTATCATATTTTTTATTTTTATGATTTTGGCTTTTTGAGAAACCAGGCTGTAGAGGAAGTTTTATGTTCTGGAAGTTAGAGTAAGTTGCGTAGTGCAATGAACTTTTTTATGGAAATTTTGATTTCTTTTTGTTTCTGGATATTAATATGCTAAATACAAGCATGATTTGTTATTGCAAACTGTTTATATTACATTTTGTTTTTCTGGCGGTCCAGTTTACTTGTCAGGAGCGTTTTAACTACTTTCCCGATCACAGCTGAAAGACGGACAGCTCCATTTAGCAAAAGGCAAATTGAAGGCAAATTCCCATCATGCTCTGTGAATGAGGTGGCAGGCCAGCGTTCATACTTAGACCTCATTAGTATGCATGAGTCTGGCTTTGACGGCTCAACAGGAAACATGATCAGGTTTTTCTGAAGGTTGAAGATGTAGTTTGTATTTGATCAGATCAGATGATCTGGAGCTTGACATGTTTTCCACAGAATAAATAACGTCTTATGGAGTGAGTAAATTATCACAAAAGGATCATTTTTAGATGAAGTATTGCGTTAATGTCCCTCTTTAAAGTTCTCATGTAACACATCTCGGTTCTTTAGTTGCGTTTGCATGTCAAATGTGTGGAAGCCCATTTCCAACACATAAGAAAAAACATGCTTTGGTTGATTTGTAATTATGAGTAAATCAAAACTATGAGATAAAGACTCAGAATTATGACATACTTAGGCATAATTAGGAGATAAAATTGTAAATTATTTATGCTGCTAATTTCTACCTTTTATGTAACAATTTTGACTTTTTATCTCATAATTATGACTTAGATGCCATCATTTTGTTTTTTACCTCACAATTATGACTTATGTTTTAATTATGATTTTTATATATATTTTTAAATCTCATAATTATCTTTTTATGTTAAAATTATGACTTGATGATGACTGTCATAATTTCAACTCATAATTATGACTCAGTATGTCATAATTTAATGTCATAATTTTGACATTTTATCTCATAATTATGACTTTTTTTCTCATTGACTTAGTATTTCATCATTGTGACTTATGTTGATTATTACTTATGTAATTGTGACTTTATCTCATAATGATGACTCAGTATTTCATATAATTTGACGTCATAATAATGACTTTTTAATCTCATTATGACTTTTTATGTTAAAATTATAACTCAGAGTCATAATGTAACGGAAGAGGTCTGACGCAACAGGTTAGTATTTATAAACAGTTTTATTTGGTCACAGAGAGTACGGGTGTAGGGTCCAGATAATGTGATGGTGAGTGAATAGGTCGTAGAACAGTTCAAAGGATATGATGAGTGGAGTAATCAGAGTCTTTGGCTTTACAGGAGCTGGAATGCACACAGGAGGAGCACACACCTCAGCGATCCGGGAACTAGGAGAAACAGGAGACACTTGGAGACGAGGAGACACTAGGAGGAACACAGGAGGTAAGTAATGCAGGAAGTATTCAAATGGAAGTAGTAGCAAAGTCATTGAGTCCTCTACGTGTATACAAGACCGGACAATGTGATGTCCCGAGTTGACAGCCATACCTTCTGACCTGGTTGATAGGTAGGTGTTTCAGCTCTTCGAAGGTCCGCGGCCGTCTTCTGCTTGCGCACTGCCCATTGGAGATGGTGGTGAGCAGCGTCCCAGACCCTCTCGCTTTCCCGGAACCAGTAGTCCACCGCCGGAACATCAGAAGGTTCCCCGGACCAGGGGAACAGTGGAGGCTGGAACCCGAGCACGCACTGGAAGGGAGTGAGACCAGTAGAAGGCTGTCGCAGGGAATTCTGGGCGTACTCGGCCCAGCCCAGGAACTGGTTCCAGGAATCCTGGTGGCCATGGCAGAAGGTTCGCAGGAATCGCCCCACCTCCTGAATCTTCCTCTCCGTTTGACCATTCGATTGTGGGTGGTATCCAGACGAGAGGCTTATGGTCACACCTAGGAGTTTGAAGGCATTCCATACTTTGGAGATAAACTGAGGTCCCCGGTCGGAGACGATGTCTTCGGGAATTCCATAATATCGGAAGACCTTGTTGAAGAGAAGCTCAGTAGTTTCCAGTGCAGTGGGGAGACCTCTGAGGGGCAGAAAGCGACATGACTTTGAGAAACGATCAACAATTACCAGGATGCATGTGTTACCTTCAGAGGGTGGCAGACATGACTGTGAATCCGTGACAAGGCGTCTGCCTTGACGTTTCTGGGACCAGGGCGATAAGCAATGGTAAAGTTGAACCTGGTAAAGAATAATGCCCAACATGCTTGGTGGGGATTGAGACGTTTAGCCTCACGAAGATACTGGAGATTGGCAAATCTGAGGAATCGTTGGAGCTCTTTAATTGTAGTGGGTTCTGGCCAGGAGGTTATAGCTTCCACCTTCCCCTCGTCCATCTGGATACCGGTACGATCAATTTTATACCCCAGGAATTGCACCGTGGGTTGGTGGAAGGTGTACTTTTCAGCCTTGAGGAATAGGTGGTGCTCTCTCAGGCGTTGGAGGACCTCCGCAATGTGCTGGCGATGTTCGGCCTGGCTCCAGGAGTAGATGAGGATGTCATCTATGTAGACAATGACAAATTGATGGAGAAACTCCCGGAGCACCTCATGCATGAAGTCCTGGAATACGGAGGGGGCATTGGCAAGTCCATAGGGCATGATCAGATACTCGTAGTGGCCAGTAGGGGTCACAAAGGTAGGTGCTCAGAACTCAGGTGAGAGGGATCGTTGTGATTGGGTGGTGGTGGAGCCTGGCCGATCTGTTACACATAATTTCAATTTGTTCCATGATTATGACTTAGATGCCATATTTTGACTTTTTCCCTCACAATTATGATTTGTCATTTTGACTTTTAATCTCATAATTATAACTTATGTCATAATTATGACTTTTTGTATCATATGTCATAATTTCAACTTGTCAGACAGTAATTATGAATTTATATGTTAAAATTATGACTTGGTGTCAATTTTGATTTATCTCATAACTATGACTGTAATTATTTTGACATGTCATAATTGTGACTTTTTATCTCATAATTCTGACTTTGCTGAAATCTTCGAGCGTCTGAAGGGAATTTAACGCCGTTCTAATGGCCTATTCTGTCTGAAACACCTGGGAACTCATGCATATATGTTAAAATTATGACTTGGTTTCAATTTCGATTTATCTCATATTTATGACTGATTATTTTGACTGATGTCATAGTTGTGACTTTTTATCTCATAATTATGACTGTCATTATTTTGATTTATGTCATAATTATGACTTAGTATGTCATAATTTCAACGTGTCATACAGTAATTATGAATTTTTAATCTAATAGTTATGAATTTATATGTTAAAATTATGACTTGGTGTCAATTTCGATTTATCTCATAATTATGAGTCATTATTTTGACTGATGTAATTGTGACTTTTTATCTCATAATTATGACTTAGTATGTCATAATTTCAACGTGTCATACAGTAATTATGAATTTTTAATCTAATAGTTATGAATTTATATGTTAAAATTATGACGGTGTCAATTTCGATTTATCTCATAATTATGAGTCATTATTTTGACTGATGTAATTGTGACTTTTTATCATAATTACGGCTGTCATTATTTTGATTTATGTCATAATTATTACTTTTTATGTCATAATTATGACTTAGTGTGTCATAATTCCGACTTCTTATCTAATTTTTACGACTTTAAGGCATTATTTTGACTTATGTCGTAATTGTGACTTTTTATCTCATAATTCTGACTTTGCTGAAATCTTCGAGCGTCTGAAGGGAATTTAACGCCGTTCTAATGGCCTGTTCTGTCTGAAACACCTGGGAACTCATGCATTCACAGAAGTGCTGCTGGCAGCGGCATCAACACACAATCTGTGGTGTAGAGGTGCATTATTTAGCGTGATTCATACATATCAATGAGACTTTGAGGGCAGGCGGTGTAGCGTGTTCCGCTGGCTTGCGCTCCATGAATTAGAGATATGCTTTTGATGATATGAGTGTGTGTCATACGCAGGCCACTGGTTTATTAAAACCATAAAGACTCACTCTGACCTCGAGCTGCTACAGCAGCCACACATTCAAACGGGCCTCTGATTATATCTCGTTATCCTAATATACTTTATGTGCCTCATTCCCTTTCAGAAGAGCTGCCGTTTCTTTTCTCTTTGTTCTCTGTTTGCATTCTAGTACATTCTAGTAAATTCTACTGTTTAGATGGAGCGACTCGATGACATTTTAAAGTCAACATGAAATGACATTCACAGCTTATTTTATCTAACAGCAAAACTTTACAGAATATTTGCCGAAAAAACTTAAAACTTAAAACCTAAAATTTTGCTTTGGCCACTAACAGAAATAAGTTTTAGTTCAAGTATTAAAATGAACTAAAATGAAAATAAATTAAAGTGAGATATGAATGCATAAAAAACTATTAAAAATGCACATACGACAACTAAAACTTAAACTAAAATTAAAATGACAACCGAAAATATTAAAATAAAAGTTATCTGAAAATATTATTAAATACTATAGTATTATATAAATAATACTAAAATAAGTGTAAAATATTATTTGTATTATTACTACATAAACCAATAGTTAATATTATTTACTGATATCAACCAAAACAGAAAGTTTTAAAATGTTGAAAATAGAGGATTTTTCAGGAGTTTAATGCCTTTTTTTATTGTAATTATGCCCCCCCTCCAAAAAAAATAAAAAAATAAAAATCAGTTCAATAATAATAATAATCATCATTAAACATAAATGTAATAATAAGAAGAAGAATAATTAAATATTATAATTAATAATAAAAAACATTTTAAGCTTTAAGCATAAATATAATAAAACAATTATAATTATTGTAAGAAGTAGGACTATTATATAGTAATAATATCCATCATCATCAAACATATAAAAATAATATAAAAATAATAGTTAAGTTATAACACTAATAACACTAATAATAATAATAAATAATTAAAAATAATCATAAAACACAAATATATAAAATAATTTAATAGAATAATAACAAAATAAATAATAATAATAAATCATGAAAAATAATCATAAAACACAAATATATAAAATAACTTTAATTAATAATAATTACAAAATAATAACAATTAGTCATCATCATTATACATAATGATAACAATAAAAAAGGTAATTATTTATTAATCATTGGATTATATTTGTCTTTGCCACAAGTCGATAAAATCAAAAAGTCACTCAAGTCTGTATTACAGTGTTTTTTACCACGGTAAAGGAGGTTGACGATCGCTTCATTTTTCCACAGCTGTGAATGATGAGTGACTCGAGAGAATTTACTGACTGTGTTTCTTGCTGGCCATCTTTTCAAACTTATATCTCTAAGTCTTTGGAATTAATGAGCATTTTGTCCTGTTGAAAGTGCGGATAGTAAAAGCTCTTTTACGCTCGTGTTTTGAGCTGTTGTTCCTGTGCTTGCAGGTTTACTCGGAGAAATACAAACAAACACAGATGCAGCTGCTTTTACTAATGCATCATATTAATACAGCACATCTGCAGATGAAAGTCAAAAATCATATTTTATAATTATTAAAATATTTTTTACTAAAATGATTTTGGAGTTATATAACAAATAAAAGATGCTGTTAACTATTAAACTGAATTGCAATGAATAGATTTTTTTGTAGTAATGCATGAACATGTTAACTACAAATTAAATATTTAATTCAATGTGGGACAAATTTTTTTTTTCAAATTCCTTCATACCAATTCATATTGTTGAATCACATGACAACAGCATTTGAAACACACTTTCATCATGTTTACTAGTGTAAAACTCACTATGATGCAGGTGTTCTGATGGGCCGTTGCTATGGTACACCACTCCTATCCTCATGAAGTTTATCGCTAACTTTGATGGTCAGTAGTAAGAGTGTTTGACATAGTAATGGTCATTTGTGATAAAAGTGATCGCTGTGCCATTTATAATCAGTATCCATGGCAACAACGATCCCAAATATAGCCGTAACAGTGATCAATCTGTAATATGTCTAGTTGATTTTAAGTGTGCGATGTACATGTGATGTGCTTGAGCTCTCTGTACGTTTAACAAATAAAGATTTTGACGGTCCAGTCTGACCAATCTCGGCCTACACTGATAACCAAAATGAACTGATGATGCTTCATTATTAATTCCTCCTTTAAACACACAAGCTCGGCTTCTAATGGATTTCCACAAATGGTGAATCTTTCAGCCTGAAGCTGATGTGATTTTCGACGTGTTCGCTGGAGTATATTCATGTAAAACGACACGAGCTCCAGCTGCACAAACACAGATGCTGAACTTCAAAGATGGAAAACAATAGAAACAAATCCATCCGTCTGAAGATCTCCAACCACAGCAACACACTCGGACTGAATGCTGCGCTGCTGTTTAACTCTCAAAACACTCCTGTACCGTGATTTAACATTACTGTTTTTGTTAATATATATATATATAAAAAATTTTTGTATTTGATTTTCTGTTTTTATTTTAATTTTAAAGATTTTGTCATTTTGTTGTGTTTTTGTAATTTTTATTAGATTTTTTTTTTTTTTTTGTCTCTATAGAATGGAAGTTCATTTCCATCATAGGAATAAAAAAAATAAACATAATTGCGACATTTTGTATCACAATTCTGACTTTTTTTCTCACAGTTGCTAGTTTATATCTCACAAACTAGCAACTGTGAGAAAAAAAAGTCAGAATTGTGAGATAAAAAGTTCCAACTACCTTTTTTATTTATTTATTTATTTCTTTATTCCATGGCAGGAAAAAAATGGCAAGATGTAAACTAAAATTCAGAGGAAAAGTGAGTCAGGTGTGTCCGAGTCAATCTGCCTCGCGCTGAGCTGCTCTCGCTTTAATGTCTGAGAGCGTGTGAGTTTAATGGAGGCGCTGCAGTGATTTTAGACTCAAGACGACAGTGAAGACACTGTATTAACACAATCATGATGAAACCAGCTAAGCAGCAGCAACATGCACCTCCATACAGACTGAAAAAACTGATCTAGGGTTTACTTTCAAACCATTTTCATTTAGAAATTGCTAGTAAATTCAGTAGAAAGACTGAAATGTTATTTTCTTTTAAAATGTGCTCCAGTAACAACATCAAATAGTCATTCTCATGGTGTTCAGGCCCAACATTTGCTCCAAAACAGAACGTTTCTGCATATTTTGGTCTATTTCTGAACTATTTTGTCCAGAACACTGCACTGATAAATCAACATAAACCAGCATGGAAATTCATGCTCGTCTTACAAATACAAATATCTACACATTCTTTACTCAACATACATTTGAGATGCAAAATTATATATATATAAAATCAAATTAAGTGCATTTATACTTAAAAGAAAAATCTGCCAATGGGGTCAGAAAAAATAAATGTAATTAAAAAAGAAAACAAGTTTGTTTTTCTGACCCCACTGGCAGATTTCTTTCTTGTTTTATGCAAATACTCAATTTATTTTAAAATTTATTTTGATAGATTTTTGAGAAAAGACATCATCTGTCATTTCTATCCCAACTGAAAAATGTTTCGATCTCGTGCTGGAAATCAAGACAGAAATACTGAGGAAGAACATCATATTTTGCAGTGACACATTGCAGTGATGTTCTAAGAATATTTTATATATAATATTTTAATATGTTATAATCAGGGGCGGATTTAGTGATTTGGGGGCCCCAGGCAAAATACAGGAATGGGGCCCTATACAATTTCACACATTTACAACCTTGAGGTTCCTTTCACTGTTGCTCGCTGCTGCTCGACCGTGCCCCATAGTTGTGTCTAATCTCTTAGATTTGTCATGTACATGTTATAAATAAAGGATTTCTTTAATGTTGTAAATCCCTTGTTCACATTTAAACAGGTTATAATAGTATTAGAGTAGGTTGGACACTAGGTGGTGCGTTGGGGTAATTTTCACAACGCAAGGCTGTCTAATTCTAAACTTTAAAATATACATTTATTTTAATTGCACATTTAAATTAAACTGAAGGAAATTATAAATGTACATGCTTAAGGATTATTTCACCCAAACATGAAGTGTGCCTGTGTGGAAAGGGACTGTGCTTGGTCCTTCTTGGGTCTTTCACAAAAACGAGTGAGCGCCATTTAAAAAAATTAAAATAGGCCCTATATAATATGCACTGTTGCTTAGTATTAAAATTATAGCTTCAGATGCATGATATTTGTAGGGCCCTATGAAATCCGTTTTATTTTTCCCAAATTAGCCTGTTTTATTTTTTCCAAAATCTTTTTTTCCGTTTAAATTTTTCTGGATTCAGTTTTTTTTTTTGTTTTAGTTTTTCTGGATGATTATATTAAATTTTAACAAAAAAAAAGCATGTTCAGCTCGGATGGTTGTCGTTGTAATAAACACCGTAAACAGCAACCGTTCAAGTGTCTGCGCTTAATGCGCATATCCTATATGAAAAGCATTTTAGGGGGCCTTTGGCTTTTGGGGGCCCAAGGCGGTCGCCTACCTTTGCCTAATGGTTAAGTCCGCCTCTGGTTATAATATTTTATATCCACTAACCTATTTCTGAATATTCCCAAGAGATTATTTAACAATATTAACACGATTGTTTAAAACTCTGAGCGTTTCAGGCCATTGTCTTTAAGACTTGTATGTACAGTAAACATACAGTAACAGCACAAGCTTATCATTTGTTCTTCTGTCCTGCATCGTCTTCTTTGTTTCAGGAGTTTCTGATCATCCACCACACCGTGTGTTGAGATGAGAGCGATGAGTGTTTCCTCTTGCTGCAGGAAGTGCTTTATATTCTCTGCAGATCCTGCCAACGGCTCATTACTGAGATATATTTCATTCATATCCGCTGGAAAACCTGCCGTTTTATAGTGTGAAGTTACATCATCTCAGTGCGATCCTCAGCTCTCCTGCGCTTCCCCTGTGGACAAACAGTCAGGTTCATTTCATCTAATTAATATGCATCTTAATTAATCTACACATACGCTTCTGCTGCTGATTTATGAGCTTTGCTCTGACATCACAGAAGATTTTAGGGAAATGTAGTTAAAACTAAAACCAACAAAAATACTTCAAATAAAATAAACTTTAACAGAAAAAATACAAAAAAAAAAAAAAACCAGTAGCCTGATCGAGATAATCATGTGTTATTTATAGTGTTAGAGATTGTTTTTATTAATATTAACGTTTTTATTAATATTTAAAATTAGTTTATACTTATATATTTAATATTTTCTGTTTTCATTTTAATTAAATTTTAGTAATTTTCTGTATATTTCTTAGAATTTTCAAATATATCTATAGAGTTTTTATGCATTTTTATTTCACTTTTAGTTTGAGTTATTTTAGTACATAAAGTTAAACTAAATTAAAATGATTTAAAAAAAAATATTTAGTTTATTTCAGTAAAATTTTATTTTTGGTGTCAAGCAGCATTGGGTTTAATGTAATTACTGTAATTTAATTACTTTTCCCTTGAAAAGTAAGGGGTTACTCTTCATTTTTCTGTAATTACAGTTACTTCTGCTGTAATTACATTCGACTATAGAACAATTCTATGTAAAACAATAGTGGAATATAACATCAAAATTGAACATCTAATATTAAAATGAATGTTTTTAATGTAACCTTCTCCCTTTAGATACTTCAGTCATATTAAGAATAATTTTAGCAATTTTATATTATTTATTTGAAAGAATTAAAAGACGTTTCATGTCTATGCTTGTATTGTTCTGCGGGTCGAGGTTAATATGGGATTTAGGAAGTAATGCAAAACTTTTTAAAGAGAGTAATTAGTACAGCAATCTAATATATGTAATTAATAGCTAGTAATTAATTACCTTTTTATAACAACTACAGACGTCAGGTAATGAACGTGTTAATTAATGCTGTGTTCATAATAGCATACTTCCATACTACAGTATGCAGCAGGGACGTGCATTTCCATATATGTTTGGAACAATGTAAGAGTGAACGATCATATTAGGGTGAGTTATTACTGTAATGCATCTGCTGTGCAATAGAATCTCACACTAGAAAGTCAACATCAGGGCAATTTCAAAGGTGAAACTTTTAATAATTGGTTTCCTGAACCTCCTTCAGGTGCATCAGTCGGATCTGAAGTATTTCTCAGGGTTTCCTGCTGAAGCGAATCCAGTAGAAAGTGAATTCACTGCCGATTTCGAAACTTGAGAGAAAGAGAATAAGTGAAGCAGATGAAGGGGTTTCAGTCAGAATGAAAGGTTTTAGCGTGTGTTTCTGGAGCGTTTCTCTCTCTGCTGCATTATTCTTCAGTCTGACACTATGACAATACAATGTGCAGCATCAGCGCGCCGCTGACAGTGATTTATCCAGAATGGCACTTTTCCCCCGTCTCCGGCACGCCTGACATGCTAATGCATCCCAGTAAAATCAAACCTGACACTTTAATTGATCTGGGAATGTATAATTGGGAAATGCAAGGACGTGCATTATTTTCTGCAGACTTACATACTCACAGAACCATGCAGCGGCTGCTTTACAATGGGAGAAGACGAATCAAGCATGTGCTTCTTGAAAAAGCAATGGCATATTTGCACAAAAGTGTGTTTGCCATCTCTTTCCCAGCTCATGAGACTTCAGTGAGTTCTCAATAACGTCTCAGTCAAGCATCAGAACATCTTCCTTGTTTGGAAGAGCATGCTATCCGTTCTGTTTCCAATGCTGGGCAGATTACTTACACACTGCTGCTAATTTAGATTACTCATTTTAGGTAATGTATTCTGATTACTTTTGGATTACTTTTAGATTACTTGTTTATAGATTTGAATGGGATATTATAAAAAAACAAAACAGAGAAATCAGATATATTCCATTCTTCGTTATCTTCATCATCAAATGCATTAAACATTACATTACTTCAGGGTTTCCCAAACCAGGGTAAATGAAAGAACTGCAGAGGGTTAAAGAGCTGATGAAAAACTAATGATTCAAATGAATAAATTAAATCAGATGTTTACATTTGAAATATTTTGTTTACCTATGTGACAATTAACTGACATCAGAGAACATGAACAATTATTGAAATATTAACTTTAAATCACGGGGAAATATTTGCATAAGTAAAATATTTACTTGCATAATTATTTGTCTAATTAGTTAATTTGTCTGGTTCGCAAATTAATTCACATGACATTTACATTGTGAATATTCACTGTATTCAATGTGACACACAGTAGAATTTTATTAGAAAGGAGAAAAAGAAGAATTATGGAGAAAACAAGCTGATAAAAATATAGATACCAATATTAGGTGATAATATAGCATAACAAGAGATTTATAGACAATTTTTTATAGGCCGGTCATTTTTGACCGGGAACACCACAAGTGTAACAAGGTTGAATAAAATAAAAAATGTTTAACGAAAATTAAAAAATTTCGCGGTGGAAGTAGTTATACCCTGTGCAAACAAAGCCAGTAAATCTTAGTCCAATGCGATAACATTAAGTAACATTTTTGGGAGAAAGTAAATTCTCTCTGGGTCAAAATAAGCTGAACACAACCTGAGGGTTAAGTTACATCTCATGCATATTCATGTTTAAAGCTACGGTTTAAATATTATTCACGGTTCTGAATAATCACTGAAGAGAGAGAGGGAAGAAAAGCGAGTGAGACGTACAGAAGAAAGCAAGCACATGCGTTAGATTGCAGACGTGAGTGAGAGATTTAGTCTCGCGCTTTACTGCTATAAACAAAGAAGAACAGCTCAGATTCTGACAGGAATTCAGAGCGAGTTGACTGAGCTTTGAAGAGGAAAAAAAACAAGAAAGCGGCTTTCCAGGTTTATTACGTGAGCTTCTCCCACCGGAGAGAAAAACCCCACATCTCTTTAATGTCTCAACTGTGTCTCCAAACAGCAGCCAAATTAAATGGAGAGCAAATGATTTCTTATCACAGTATCACATAATCTGAGCTGCTCCATTTTATAGTACTCATAGTGCTATTACTATATGATGACTGATTTGTGTCTGTTAGTATTTTTTAAAGGAATTATATGTTTTAAAGCATCAAAGGCGCAGCATTGCATGCAACATGCTGCTTCCATTTATTGTTGGTTAAGGGAACATTCCATTACATAATTTTACAAACATCATGGAAATGTTACTTTTGAATGTTCTCTGAATGTTCTGAAACAAGTAGCTACATTTAAAAAACGTTCAAAAAAAATGTTTCAGAAAAGAAGTTCCATGAACAATGTAGAAATAGTGTTTTTGTTCTAACGTTTTAAGAAAGACTAGATCACTTTAAAGGAACATTACTGGTCAAACGTTTGTTCATAACTTTGAGAAAACCTCTAGGCCTCTAGAAAGACCTGCGTCTGTTATCGAGGGACATCCATCAGGACGGACCAGCGTCACTCCTGTCGGGATGATCTGAGGGGAAACGGCTGCAGGTTATGAGGACGCATCTGTGTCTAACATGACGAATGGCTGCAGATTGCTGTGTCATAACGGCGGCCATTACCACACGCCATATGACTTACCTCGCTTCACCCGCTCCATGTCATAGCAGGTCAGTCACTGGCACATTAAGACAATTAAGACGGCCCCGTAACCTTCTCGTCTGGTTCTCTACGTGAGCGGAAAGACATCCTGCCACCGGCCGCCATGACTGATGACACCATTACCACACATGAGCCGCTGCGATTACCCAGAATGACCGTTTAGTGCAGAAAGAGTTTGTGTTAGACTGAGGACTGCGCTAATATATGACTGGATTTAGCCTACTTAGTGTTAGTTGTGTATTAGTGATGTTTACTAGTCAATTGTTACTAGTACTAGTGCACAAAAACAGACTCAGAATATTTAGCAACTGCATAGCAACATCTTAGCAACCACCCAGAACACATAACGCCACTGTAACGACCGCATAGCAACGTCCTAGCAACTACCCAGAACAGATAACATCGATGTAACAGCCGCATAGCAACATCCTAGCAACCACCCAGAACAGATAACATCGATGTAACAGTCGCATAGCAACATCCTAGCAACCACCCAGAACAGATATCATCTCTGTAACAACCACATAGCAACATCCTTACAACCACTCAGAACACATAACGTTGCTGTAACAGCGGCATAGAAACATCCTAGCAACCACCCAGAACAGATAACATCGATGTAACAGTCGCATAGCAACATCCTAGCAACCACCTTGAACAGATAACATTGCTGTAACAGTCGCATAGCAACATCCTGGCAACCACCTAGAACAGATAACATTGCTGTAACAGTCACATAGCACAGATAACATTGCTGTAACAGTCGCATAGCAACATCCTAGCAACCACCCAGAACAGATAACATTGCTGTAACAGCCCCATAGCAACATCCTTGCAACCACGCAGAACACATAATATCGCTGTAACATCCGCATAGCAACCAGCCAGAACAGATAACATTACTGTAACAGCCCCATAGCAACATCCTTGCAACCACCCAGAACACATAATATCGCTGTAACATCCGCATAGCAACCACCCAGAACAGATAACATCGATGTAACAACCGCATAGCAACATCCTAGCAACCACCCAGAACAGATAACATTGCTGTAACAGCCCCATAGCAACATCCTTGCAACCACCCAGAACACATAATATCGCTGTAACATCCGCATAGCAACCACCCAGAACAGATAACATCGATGTAACAACCGCATAGCAACATCCTAGCAACCACCCAGAACAGATAACATTGCTGTAACAGCCCCATAGCAACATCCTTGCAACCACCCAGAACACATAATATCGCTGTAACATCCGCATAGCAACCACCCAGAACAGATAACATCGATGTAACAACCGCATAGCAACATCCTAGCAACCACCCAGAACAGATAACATTGCTGTAACAGCCCCATAGCAACATCCTTGCAACCACCCAGAACACATAATATCGCTGTAACATCCGCATAGCAACCACCCAGAACAGATAACATCGATGTAACAACCGCATAGCAACATCCTAGCAACCACCCAGAACAGATAACATTGCTGTAACAGCCCCATAGCAACATCCTTGCAACCACCCAGAACACATAATATCGCTGTAACATCCGCATAGCAACCACCCAGAACAGATAACATCGATGTAACAACCGCATAGCAACATCCTAGCAACCACCCAGAACAGATAACATTGCTGTAACAGCCCCATAGCAACATCCTTGCAACCACCCAGAACACATAATATCGCTGTAACATCCGCATAGCAACCACCCAGAACAGATAACATCGATGTAACAACCGCATAGCAACATCCTAGCAACCACCCAGAACAGATAACATTGCTGTAACAGCCCCATAGCAACATCCTTGCAACCACCCAGAACACATAATATCGCTGTAACATCCGCATAGCAACCACCCAGAACAGATAACATCGATGTAACAACCGCATAGCAACATCCTAGCAACCACCCAGACCACATAGCAACATCCTAGCAGCCACCCAGAACAGATAACATCTATGTAACAACCGCATAGCAACGTCCTAGCAACCACCCAGAACACATAACATCACTGTAACAGCCGCATAGCAACATTCTAGTAACCATCCAGAACAGATAACATCGATGTAACAGCTGCATAGCAACATCCTAGCAACCACCCAGAACACATAACATCACTGCAACAACTGCATAGCAACGCCCTACCAACCACCCAGAACACATAACAACCACCTACTGTAGAACACCTTAGCAACTGCGTAGCAATGCACTAAATACATTCAGCAACTGCGTAGAAACATCCTAGTAACCTCTGAGAACATGTAACAGTGCCGTAAGAACCACCTAGAACACCTTAGCAACTGCATAGCAATGCACTAAAATCACTTGAATGTCATAGCAACGTCCTAGCAACTCTGTCATGTTGTGTTTTTATCATCATGTGACCTTTGAAGTGACCCCGGCGAACACAGACTGTAATGAAGGAGGAGTCTGTGACCTTGATGAAGACGTTCTCCTCCTCAGAGGACGAGCTCAGACGTGTTTATGGGCTGATTTAGAGCGACTCATGATTTCCTCATGATGATCTATGGAGTGTGTGAGTGCAGACCGGCTCTTCATCAGTCTCACAGATACAGCTGTCCTCCTGTCTGTTCACGTGGACAATGTGTTGTGCTTGATCTCACATAGTGTGAGGAAGTATTATAATGTCCTGATCTCAAAAACCACAGTTCTGCTTTCTGTCTTTTCCATCTCACAATCCACAGACGAGGAGTGTTGCAGCTTATTCTGACTAAAACTGTTTTTTTAGATATAGTGATGCCTGATCGACATGTTTAACAACCAATCACACCTCACTTATTTTTATGTCATGATTAACCCCAAAAACAAAAGGAAAAAATATTTGTAATATTTTTAGTATTCGCATTAGTTTAAAAGGGTAGTTTTTACAGTAAATTTTACATTTATATCTAAAATATATTTGATTCATATTTAAGTGTATTAAAAATATCTAAAAAAATATATATTCTAATTATATTAATACTTATTTTTACAGGTTTTTTCTAAGTGGAATGACCATCAGTTAAAAAAATCACAATGTAGTAATATTTATTGATGTAGTATAATATGTTAAAAAAAATAAAATTAAAAAGTAAAAAATATATATACTTTTAAATATATTTATTTTATTCATTATAATTTACTTTATGCAATAATGCAATATTTAAAAAATAATAATAAAATCAGCATATATAAAAGGTCAAATGGTCATTATGCAATATATAATGCTTTATATAAGGAGTAAGGAGTAAGTATATGCAATATTATATTATATATGCAATATATATATATATATATATATATATATATATATATATATATATATATATATATATATATATATATATATATATATATATATATATATATATATATATATATATATATATATATATATATATATATATATATATATATATATACACACACACACACACTTTTATATACTTATATAAAAGTGTGTGTGTGTATATATATTCTTCATTTAAAAATACTTAATTTTATATATTTATGAAGTATTATTATTTAACAATGGAAATTAGTTTATCATTTTAAATTTTTTCACTTCGCAGTAAATGGAATTAGATGGGCCCAAAGAAAGTGAAGATGCTTAAATGTGATGAAAATGATCTTAGCCAAAAATATTCAAAAAATAATATAGTGTTTGTGGTTTCTGATGGTGTTTCTTCAGCATTAGCAGCATCTTCTGTCGAACAGCTGCGGTCGGTCATTGATGATGAATGAATGAATGAATGAAGGACTTTGCTGTGTCTTTCAGCTGTGGAGAGGAAACTCAAGGACGTGAGGAAGGTGAGCAGAAAGCCGAACGGCTAAAGTCACATTGTGTCTGGATTGTCAGGAGGAGATTGGCATTAAATTTTCACAAGATTGCACAGCTTTTTTCACGGCAGTATTTGTGCCGGACGTTTGCAGCATTAAACTTTCATGTCGCTGCCGCATCACTGAGGAAATTGACTTGTGCTTTTTATTTAAAGGTGCAAAAGAGGCCGAGCTCGACTACAATCAGTGTATGCTGATGACCTCTGCCGTGTCTGGACATTCAGATCAGATCCAGCCTTCTCAAGAGCCTGTGCCGCTGATCAACAGGTCATTATTTATGTTCCCTTTTGAGAGGATAGTAAAGGCATAGTTCAGTGGAAATTACAATTCTGTCATTATTTATGCTGTTCCAAACTCATATGACCCTTTTTCTTCCAGAACACTATATATATATATATATATTATTACTATCCTTGTGGGGACATTTGGTCCCCATAACGTGATAAATACCAGACACACACACACACACACACACACACACACACACTCACTCACATATATATATTTTAAAATATTTTATAACAATATGTAAATATATTAAAGTAACATAAATTTTACAGAAGCTGTGCATACATTGTAAAGTATATGCAAGCATGTAGAAACCCATAGTACTAATGAGTCCCTGTATGTCGGGTTGTTCATGTTTAGCGCCAGCGGCTCTGTTACAGTTCAGACTGGTTAAAGTTTCTGACTCGTAGTTTCCCATCAGGAGCAGGGATTGGATTATAATGACGGCACGCATTAGCCTAATGCACAATGAGATCCTGACATTTAATTCTAAAGTTCACATGAAAAAGGTAATTGCTTTTGAATGACCCGTTAATGCGTTAGAAGAGCGGCAGAAAGCCAGAGTAACATTAACTAGTTCTCTAATGCTGAACGACTGGAGTATTTCTCTCCAGCTTCATGTCACGATTACTAGAGCTTATTTCTGTGAGGTTTTCTGAAAGTGAATAATACATGCATATGTTTCTGCTTCTGAATGACATTAAAACTCAGAATTGATCTTTCCATCATGAGTCTGTCGGATGATAAAGGTCAGGCGCTCTTCTTCCTCATTAATAAAACTAAGAAAGCATGAATATTCATAGTGTGGGCCTTTGGTTCGGTGACAGGGAAGTTGTGTTATATTTCCACATCAAAAATTAATAACCAGCTATAAAACACACACCTTTCGCATGAATTTTTGCATGCGTGATCTTTATATTAACGGACGCTGTAATGTAACTCATTCAAAAACATGGCGATAAAAACAGCCGTAAAGCTTGAGGACGAAAGGACGCTTGGCCACACAGAGATACACGAGATCTTCATGAAGACTGTGTTTCTATCTGTGTTTGTCCTCGTGACGCTGATCTTTCCACAGCGGTGTGTTCTCAGATGCTTTTTCTGTAATGGTCACTTTAGCTGGTAAGAAAAACATATATGGTATTGCATATGGATATGTATTGCATTTGAACTGTATACATATTATTTTATAATAATAAAGGTCCTATGCAAAACTGTCCATATGCAATATATATTTAAGTATATAATATATATATATATATATATATATATAAATCTAAAAAATAAAAATATGTAAGTATTATATCAAAATATAATATAAAAGTGTATTTTAATGTACCTAAACTTCTGTGTGTGTGTAGAAAAACATACACATACTTCTAATATATGTACTTTTATTAAAAAAAGTAAATAAAAATACATTTAAAGTAAAAAAAAAAAACTAAAACATTACTTAAATATATTGCTTATTATTTTATATAGTATTTAATAATATTTTAACTATTATTAATAATTATTATTATTTTAACAATTGTATTTGTTTATAGAATGTTATTAATAATATTTAAATATATACATGCTTGTTCAATACACGACAAGGGCACAATGGGAACATGATGGCTACTTATAGCTGACAAGAGGGTCACATGACAAGAACAAACCAATGGGAAACAAGACACATGACTAAGACAACCAATCAGAACATGACACAATGAACAGGGGAACCAATGGCATGAATACATGAGGGCAAGGGAAGCATGACACAAACAGGGACCATGAAACAATTACAAAATAAACGACATGGAAAACATGAACATGAAACAAAACCCAAAACACCACATTACAATGCTATAGAAATATATATTTTAATTTATTTTCATAAAAATGATGTGATATTATATGTTATATAATTATATAATTTTATCTGAAATACTTTACAATAATATTTAAGTATATAAAAATAAAAATATATATATTAAAATTCTAATTATTACTTATTAAAATAATGCAAGGCAAGGCAATAATAACATAATAAATAAATAATAATAATAACATTACACTTATTACACTTATATATTTTATAAGCTCATGTTAATTGAAATATACCACAAGTATTCATTCTTCAAAGATGTGGTTTTGGCTCTTTGAGTTGGTGTGATATATAGATGTGCTGATATATGACAGATGAGGACTGGCGTCTGCTTTAATAATGACAAAAGCATCACTCACTTCATCATTTACAGCCATAAAGCCCTTCGTCAGTCTGATGTACGCCTGACTCTTCTGTCATGGAACGAGCTCTTAGCGTGTTAAAGCCATGTGGAGATTTATGGGTGTAAACCTCTTTCTTCATTTGACTCCGTCAGTGCTCATCTATGATCCTCTCTCTGCACTCCTGCGGGCGTCGTGTACGAGTCTGTCTATATCTGACGCTCTCTATCGTATTGGAAGGTGAGCGAGAGCTTCTGATCTGATGAACCTTCTAGACTGACGAGGAGAAGTGGATCTCATGAACATTTGTTCTTCTGGTTTGAGTTTCATAATGTGTGTGAATGTGAAGCGGCGTCTGTTCCTCCCACGTACATCAATGATGAATGTTTAATGCTCTGAAAGTTTAACAAGCTCTAGTGTCGGTGGAGCTGAAGCTTCTGCAGAAACATCGACGTGCCATTCGAGTTATGAGTTATGAAACGAGGAGGACATCATCAGCTGAAATAATAGATGGACGGATGAATCATGAAAATCCGATTCCTGTAGATCTGCAGATAAATCTCTTCTTTATTTGTTAACATTAGTTAACCAAAGTAGTAACTAAAAAAGTCTACAGCATTTATTACTTCACTATTTGCTAATACTTATTTTTTATATTATTTATTTATCTGAAAAATCTGCATTTTAATTGTATTTTTTTCCCCCTGTAGATCTGCAAATAAATCACTGATAGTTTAATATATTGCTAACACTTTACATCATGGATTCATTTGTTAACATTAACTAATTAAACTAGTAAACATCGACAATACATCTAGTATTTATTAGTTCATGTTAATTTTAAAATAAAAAAATTTTAAATCAAAAATTGTTTCTGTTGACATTAATGCATTGTGAACTAAATAACAATACATTTCTAATTTTTAAAATTACTATATTTAATAATAATTATTGTTTAAAATTACATTTTCTATAACATTAACATAGATTACTAAGTGTAAAAAAAAAGAAAAATGATGACATAGTCATTAAAAAAAAAATTATTTTGAGTAGATTTTTTGCCAAAATTTCCACTTTTTCATAATTGTGACTTTTTATCTCATAATTATGACATAGATGTCAATTGACTTTGTACTAATTTTGACTTGTTAGAATGATTTGTTATAATTTTGACTTAGTATGACATACTTATGACTTATGCTATAAATTATGAGAATTACGACAGTCATAATTATGACATGAAATCTTGAAATAAAAAATGATGACATGAAAATCAGAATTATGAGATTATTAAATCACACACACACACACACACACACACACACACACACACACTTATTTATTTATTTATTACATTGATAGTTCATGTTGGCTAAAGCATTAACTATAGGACCTTCTTGTAAAGTGTTACCAATACTTTAATATATTTTTACCCACTTGAACCATAAACCTGTATGATATTTTCTCCTCCATTTGATCCATACTTGTTCTGCTCAAGTGAAGAGTGTTTCAGATGTGTGTTTTATCTGTAGTGTTTCTACAGGAGCAGCTTTACATTCAGACTCCAGCAGTTTCACTGCAGACGTTATTTGCATTTTCTGTACCCCCTCACCTCGATGCCTTATTATTCATATCGGTTATATAACGCAGATGTGTGGCTTACGTAACATGTTTAAGATGTGTACAGTGAGAGTGTGTGTTCAGCAGAGCGGCCCGATTCTGCAGGTTACAAACACAAACTGAACAGCATCAAACCAGCACTGCATATCAACATCGCTTTAGGAATAAAGAACTTACTTTATTTGCTTTCTTAATTCATGTTTCTGGTCAGTAGTGAAACCGCTTTATTTTTATGATGACATAATCTAGGCCCCACAAGCTGTTCAATAATGTTAACCAATAGCTAAATCTGAAATCAATTCTCTTCAATATTTATTAATTTAAAATCATCCAATAATTTCCTGATGGATAAAATCAAGTCCCGCTTGATTCTTTTCTTTTCTGGTAAAACAGTTATCTTTCTTTTCTTTTATTGCCATAATTATTTATGTGGTGAAATGCCATATAAGTGGTGTGACTGTAAATAGCTCACAACTGCTTTCTTCACGGAAGCTTTGCGTTCACATTTTTCAACCTAAATCAATAATTCGTGTCTACTTTTTTTACATATGTGGCAATTAGCCGTGTAATAAGTGGGATAATGTACATCCATATGGTTGTTATTGCAGAACAATCCCCTTCAGGGTGATGTACATTATCCCTTACTTTTTAGATATTTTTTAATTTTTAATTTTTTTTTTTATTGATTTACTTTAAATGCCCCAATTCAGTCCTGATGAAGAAAATCAAGTCTCGCTAATTTATTTATTTATTATTCATTAATTCATTCATTAATTTTTTTTAACTTCAAATCATTCCTGATGGATAACATCGAGTTCGTTCATTCATTCATTCATTTATTCATTCTATTTCATGTTATTCATTCATTCATTCATTCAATCATTCATTCATTCATTCTATTTCATGTTATTCATTCATTTATTCATTCTATTTCATGTTATTCATTCATGTCATTCATTCTATTTCATGTTATTCATTCATTCATTCATTCTATTTCATGTTATTCATTCGTCATTCATTCTATTTCATGTTATTCATTCATTCATTCATTCTATTTCATGTTATTCATTCATTCATTCATTCATTCATTCATTCATTCATTCAATCAATTATTAATTCAGTCATTCATTCATTCATTCATTCATTCATTCTATTTCATGTCATTCATTCATTCATTCTATTTCATGTCATTCATTCATTCATTCATTCATTCATTCATTCATTCATTCAATCAATTATTAATTCAGTCATTCATTCATTCATTCATTCATTCATTCTATTTCATGTCATTCATTCATTCATTAATTAATTAATTCATTCATTAATTCAATCAATTATTAATTCAGTCATTCATTCATTCATTCATTCATTCTATTTC
>NW_015548215.1:53882-67638 GCF_001515605.1 Sinocyclocheilus anshuiensis | reverse complement strand
CATTCATTCTATTTCATGTCATTCATTCATTCATTCATTCATTCATTCATTCTATTTCATGTCATTCATTCATTCATTCATTCATTCATTCAATCAATCATTCAGTCATTCATTCATTCATTCATTCTATTTCATGTTATTCATTCATTCATTCATTCATTCATTCATTCTATTTCATGTTATTCATGTCATTCATTCATTCATACATTCATTCAATCAATCATTCATTCATTCATTCATTCATTCTATTTCATGTTATTAATTCATTCATTCTATTTCATGTTATTCATTGTTTTGCTTCAAATTAACTTAAAAAAATTATTTATGTATTTATTTATTTATTTTTTACATTTTATTTGATATATGTTGAGGTGAGAAAGTTGTAATTGTTCATTTTTTTGAACTCTTTTTCCCCAATTCTATATTATAATAAAAGCTAATAAAAACAGAATTTAGCAGTAACTGTGCTGAAAGAGAAAACCGACTGTAGAAGAAGACGGTTTTTAAAGTTAATGTCCGCTATAGTGCCTCTTGTGGAGATGCTGAGAATGGAGCGCATATGTGTGTTATGAATTGTGTTGTGAATCATCTGATGTTGAGTTGTGTAACTAGAAGCATTTGCGTCTCATTCTTGCGTAGAGTTTTAAACGGCTCACTAATGGACAATAGCTCAGAGGAGCTCAACCGAACCGTCTGATGATCACACACCTGTTGTACTAATGAACTGATTAGACTAATTTACATCCATTCTAACATCTTTTAATGATCTCAGCCTTTTGATTGCTTTTCTGCTGTGTGTTTGACAGCCACTAAGCACAATCGCCAGTAACAGTGAGTCTCTGAAGGGCCCTTCGTCCTCCAGACCGTCTTTGAGACGATAACCCTACATGCATTATTAACACGTTGAGGAAAGAAGTGTGTGAGTGTATCTGATAGCAGGTTTATGGCTATTTTTATTTAATAAATTAAAATTAAAAATAAAAATAATCTCATAATTATGACTTAGTATGTCATACTTATGACTATATATGCCATAAATTATGACAGTCATAATTACAAGTCATAAAAATGACAAAAGCCATAATTAAATCAGAATAAGAAAAATCTATATCAGAATGATCAGATTAAATACACAACTATAACGTACTAAGTCATAATTATGAGATAAAATCAAAATTGACATGTAGAAATTGAGATAAAACATTATGAAAGTTATTATGACAATGGATTTATGTCCTTACATTTGACTTTTCATTTCATAAATGATTTTTTTGTAATAAATGTGACTTTTTAGCTCATAATTATGACTTAGTATGTCAGTTGACTTTTTATGCTATACATTTAATTTAAAATGTCAAAATGATGATTTTTATTTTTATTTATATTATAAAAATATTTAATATTTTTAATCTCATAATTATGAATTGGATATCATAATTTCAACGTTTTATCTCATACTTATGACTTAGTATGTCATACTTATGACTATTTATGCCATAAATAATGACAGTCATAATTACAAGTCATAATAATGACAAAAAGTCATAATTAAATAAATTAGAATCAGAAAGAAATCAAAATTATCAGACACAGGTTACTATAACGCACTAAGTCATAATTATGAGATAAAATCAAAATGGACACATTATGTCCTTGCTTTTGACTTTTCATTTCATAAATGACTTTTTTGTAATCAATTTTACGTTTTATCTCATAATTGTGACTTAGTGTCAATTGACTTTTAATGTCATAAATTTGAAATGTCAAAAGGATTTTTACGTAATAATTTTGATTTTTTTATATAATATGTTCTACTTATATACTTATAATACTTATGATTTTGCGTCATATATTATGAAACTCATAATTATTAAAAATGATTAATTATGAGACTTGATCTAATTGACTTTATTGACTTTATCTCATAATTATGACTATGTCATACTTATGATTTTGCGTCATACATTATGAAACTCATTATTAAAAATGATTAATTATGAGACTTTATCTCATTGACTATTGGCTTTATCTAATAATTATGATTTAGTATGTCATACTTATGATTTTGCGTCATATATTATGAAACTCATAATTATTACAAATGATTCATTATGAGACTTTATCTCATTGACTTTATCTCATAATTATGACTTAGTATGTCATACTTATGATTTTGCGACATATATTATGAAACTCATAATTATTAAAAATGATTAATTATGAGACTTTATTTCATTGACTTTATTGACTTTATCTCATAATTAGGACTTAGTATGTCATACTTATGATTTTGCGTCATATATTATGAAACTCATAATTATTAAAAATGATTTTACTGACTTTATCTCATAATTATGACTTAGAATGTCGTGGCTTTTTAATGTCATCATTTTCATTTGCAAAATTTGCAACTTTTTAATCTCATAATTATGATTTTTGTTTCTTGTGCAGCAGAAATGTGCTTGCATAGATTGGTGCGTGTGATTTTCACAGGTCAGTGAACACCTGAGGTTAAAGTGATCAGAGATGCTCTATGCATCTGAACGCTCACTTAGCCTTCAATCAGTCTGGATTTACACTTTTAGGAAACGTGTCGAAGACCAAATATTATTCCTGCTGTGAAATAGCAGCTAAAATGATTTTTACGAGCAAAGAGCTGCTTTAAATGCACGGTAGTGAATCACTGCACTGTAATTATGCTTTTGAAACAGCGTCTATTTTAATAGCCTTCAAGAGAAAACAACATGTGCGTTTTATGGAGGCAGATAACCATTTCTCCCCGAGCCTTTTCCTTGACGAGCAAACGCAGAAGCAGAGACCAAACGGCTCTCCTGGGAAATCAAGTCCTTCACAACTTACAGCGGAAAAGTACAAGTCATGTTCTCCGCAAACCGCATGTGTAGCGACTGTATGCATAAATAATGCAGACGCATAAGAGCAGGATGATCATAAGCTCCTCAGCCTGTGCAAATCATACACAATCCTTGACTTTCTGAACTTCAACAAAGTTTCTCGAGGACATGAATGTGTTGAGGGTGTTTTGAGATGCTTCTCTTATACAATATCCATAAATAATAAGCTCATAAATAAATCCACATGACTTGAGTTTGTGAGGTTTCATCATGTTCTTATTAGTTGTGTCTGTGACTTTTATTTTATTATGGCATAAGCATATAATATTTGGTCGCATTTTTCTTTCAGAAGCAGAAATATAAATGTCAGTGACGCTGGACACCAAATCTGCCATGAGTTTGGTAAGAAAATGCTTTTTAGTCTCTTCTGCTCAGCTAGAATGCATTTATTTGATTGAAAATACAGTAAAAATTTGGAATATTATTACAATTTAAAATAGCTGTTTTCTATGTGAATCTGTTAAACTGTAATTTATTTCTGTGATCAAAGCTGAATTTTCAGCATCATTCCTCCAGTCTTCAGCGTCACATGATCTTCAGAAATCATTCTAATATGCTGATTTGCTGCTCGAGAAACATTTCTGATTATTATTAATGTTGAAAACAGTTGTGCTGCACAATATTTTTGTGGAAACTGATGTATTTTATTTTTCAGGATTCACAGATGAATAGAAAGTTCAAAAGAACAGCATTTATTTGAAATAGAAATCTTTTAATCAATAATTAATTAACTAATTTTTCAAAAACATTTTCTCTACATAGTTGTACTCTTAATATATTTTTTAACTAATATATTTTTTCCAATAGATAAACATTTGAAAGTGTTTATTGCAATATAACAAAGAGTGAAAAATTGAAGGGGGTCTGAATACGTTCCGTACCCACTGTATGTATATATATATATATATATATAAATAATCATGTTTTTGCATCCATAACAATTGTCTAGATGACCACAACTTCACGCATTATGTAATCACGTCTTTTAGGTTTCAAAAGATTTAAACATTAAGGATACGCACACGAATGGACCATTTGAAACAATAAACTGATACAAAGACATATAAATATGTGTCATTCAACAAAACAGTCCTCCTTCTGCACACCTGTAAACACTGGGTCGGTTCTTCTGCCTGCGTCACGCGTGACCTTTCCAACACGAGTACATAATGCGTGATGTCCAGCTAGTGCAAGATGAGCATTTGTGGATAAAAAGTATAGATATTTTTATTTGTAACCCTGGAGCACAAAACCAGTCATAAGGGTCCATTTTTTTTTAACATTGAGATTTATACATACTGAAATAAATGAACTTTTCCACAACATTCTAATTTATTGAGATGCACCTGTACGTTAATAAATCATTAGCTCATCCATGAACATTTCTGCCCGAGTCCCATCGGATTGCATCGGCTGTGGGGATTAAGACGACAACTCCCATGATTCCACACTCAGTCACGGCATCGTCAAACTACTCCTTTGTTTCTTTGTTTGTTTTGAATATGCGCCCTCTAGTGGCGAAAATGACATATTGTGCCTTTAAGACTGCTTTTGTGCTCCAGGGTCACATTTGTTGTAGAAAATGAGCGATGGTTTCACTAGATAAGAGCCGTATTCCTCGTGTAGAGCTCTTTGAAGCTGCAATTTGGACCGTTGGTTACCCATTGAAGTCCATTATATGGAGAAAAATCCTGGAATCCTCAAAAACCTTAATTTCTTTGACTGAAGAAAGAAAGACATGAACATCTTGGATGACATGGGAGCGAGTAAATTATCAGGACATTTTAATTCTGAAGTGAACTAATCCTTTAAGATTTAAAATTATATGTAGTTGTAAAGATTACTTTAAGTTTAGACTAAGATATTACTGTTATAAACTGGCGGGCCAGCGGCAGGTTAAATGTGAAGTGTGTAATGTTATGAATGGTAAAATGCTTGCATCCCAGTTTAATACAAGTCAAGTCGAGGAGACACTTGTTTTCAAGATATGTTTTGGCACAATGTAGTGGGAAGCTGCCACAATATTATTTTAGTAAACTGCAGCAGTGTTATTTTAGTATTATTCATATATTATCATAATATTTATTAACATTTTTAGTTATCTTTTGTTTTTATATTTTCAGTTTTAATTTGTTGTTATTCGCTTATATTTTATCTCAGCTTTATTTCAGTTAATCCAAATAGTGGTAAAAGTTTTAAAACTGATTAATATTAAATTCAGCTGATGGCTTGTGTCTATTTTACAGTGATTTTGAAAGTGTCTCATCTACAGTTTAGACTCTGAACTATCCATCTATAATATTAGTTTGACTGCTTGTTGTTTCATAATACTGAAAAAATTTTTTTTGCACTGATCAGTAAGACTTCCAACAGAAAGATATGATGCATATTATAATATATACCATTACAAAAAGTAAAAGCAGTGTTTTTTTCAGGCCCACGTTCATGCATAAGTGTTTTACAGAAAACGTTCATATATTGATGGTTGTGCTGTTTAAACTCGTCCTTCATCTATTTCAGTCGGTCTGTCCTTGGCCTCTCAGGATGCGTCACATTATCGACAGAAACACCTCGATTGTCTTGTGAGAAACAATGACGCATCCTTGGGAAATGTCATAGCGTTTAGCGAACGGCTTTGTTCCCGGCAGCCGCTCACTGATGTTTATTGATATTCCAGCAGAAGAACGTTAGATTCAATGGAAACAACTGAACACAGATCTGAGCGCGAGAGGAGAAGAAATGTGAGCTCGTGAAAGCAAAAATTATTTACTTTATTTACTCTCCTTCATGTCGTTTCGAACCTGTATAAAATAAAATAAAATAATGAAATGAAATAAATGAAATAAAATTTAAATTATCTCTTAAAAGTTAAGAGATAAAATAAGTGTATAAAAGGAAAATAAAATAAATGACTCTGCTTTTAAAGTCAACATGGCGTGCTTTACCTCAAGTTTTTAATCTAATATTTTATCTCAGCTTTATTTCAGTTAATCCAAATAGTGGTAAAAGTTTTAAAACTGATTAATATTAAATTCAGCTGATGGCTTGTGTCTATTTTACAGTGATTTTGAAAGTGTCTCATCTACAGTTTAGACTCTGAACTATCCATCTATAATATTAGTTTGACTGCTTGTTGTTTCATAATACTGAAACGTTTTTTTTTTGCACTGATCAGTAAGACTTCCAGCAGAAAGATATGATGCATATTATAATATATACCGTTACAAAAAGTAAAAGCAGTGTATTTTTCAGGTCCACGTTCATGCATAAGTGTTTTACAGAAAATATATTGATGGATGTGCTGTTGAAACACGTCCTTCATCTCTTTCAGTCGGTCTGTCCTTGGCCTCTCAGGATGCGTCACATTATCGACAGAAACACCTCGATTGTCTTGTGAGAAACAGTGACGCATCCTTGGGAAATGTCATAGCGTTTAGCGAACGGCTTTGTTCATGGCAGCCGCTCGTTGATATTTATTGATATTCCAGCAGAAGAACGTTAGATCCGATGGAAACAACTGAACACAGATCTGAGCGCGAGAGGAGAAGAAATGTGAGCTCGTGAAAGCAGCAATTATTTACTTTATTTACTCTCCTTCATGTCGTTTCGAACCTGTATGGCTTTCTTTTATTCTGTAGAAATCTAAAGCAGATGTGCTATAATCATTGTATAGTATCCTAACCATAGTCCATATGACTCATACGCGTTATAACAAACCATACGACAGCTTTGGGTGAAAAACAGACAGAAATGTAATCTGTGAAGATGCATCATGACAGGCTTTGATTCTTTAAATCAGGTTTCTGGTTGTTTTGTGAATGATTTATTAGTGGTGAAACAGACGCTTGTCTTCAGGATCTTTCATCAAATGTAATAACTTGCCGACATACAGTATTAAACATCTTTTATTCTCAGATGACGTCATCAGTCGGCTCTTAATATAGAGGCGCTTTCACCATCTAAAAAAATTAATTTCAGTAAATGGATAAAATCAAGCTCTGCCCTGTATTCTTTTCATAAAATATACTCTTTTTCAGATTATGTTAGTTAAATGGGATGTGATCGGCATGGCATATTGACTTTACCAGCTGAGGCACTTATTTTATTATAATATATTATACTTATTTACTATAATTTGTATATAAATATCTAACTTTACCTTATTTTTATACACTTATTTTATCCCTTAACTTTATTTATTTATCTGTTTTTTATGTATTCATGTACGTAAAACATCGACATGTTTTATTTCCAAAAATGTTAACTTTTTATACTTTGATCTTTGAACTTATTTATTTGTAAATAATTGTTTTTGTTTTTTATTGTTTTATGTATATATAAATACAGACACATATACGTGTATATATTTAAGAAATAAATGTAGTGCTATAATCATTGTATAGTATCCTAACCATAGTCCATATGACTCATACGCGTTATAACAAACCATACGACAGCTTTGGGTGAAAAACAGACAGAAATGTAATCTGTGAAGATGCATCATGAGGCACTTATTTTATTATAATATATTATACTTATTTACTATAATTTGTATATAAATATCTAACTTTACCTTATTTTTATACACTTATTTTATCCCTTAACTTTATTTATTTATCTGTTTTTTATGTATTCATGTACGTAAAACATCGACATGTTTTATTTCCAAAAATGTTAACTTTTTATACTTTGATCTTTGAACTTATTTATTTGTAAATAATTGTTTTTGTTTTTTATTGTTTTATGTATATATAAATACAGACACACATACGTGTATATATTTAAGAAATAAATGTAATATATATATATATATATATATATTTGAGAAGGAAAGTCACTTCAGAGGTGGAGCGAGTACATTTAGATGAAAGTTATTTTCTGTAGAATATCATCTAATGAACGGAGTGAAGCGAGTACATTAAAGTTTCTCTGTCTGTTGTTTTGTCGTGACGTCTGTGTTTCCCATGATGCTTGTCTCAAAGCATCAGCATGATGTCGTCCGTGATCGATCTCTCTCTGAGTGTCTGTTTGTGTATCGACAAGCAGCCAGATGAACTTATGTTAGTCTTATCATGGACTCAGAGCTCGATCGGACCGATCAAACTCCCACAATCCTGAGTCCTGCTGCTGCTGCTGATGATGGTGATGATGATGGTGATGATGATGATGGTGGGGTTTAGTGAGAAAGAGTTTGTTCATCTCAGGGACCAATTAGTCTCAGGCTCAGACGACTGAATGGAAACTTTCTTGATTAGTCAAGCTCGAATCTGATTGGCTGGATTTACACAACTTTTACAAATCTGCCTGGAAACAAAGTCGTGTTTAAGAACCGGGTTTCTGCAGTGAGATTCAGATCTCTGAAAGATATTAAGAGTTTGAAAGCACTTAGTAGCAAATTAAGTAGTTATTCATGAGCAGTTTGAGTTATGCTGCTGTTAAAAAAGACAAATTTGAATGAGTCTTTTCTGCTCACCAAAGCTGCATTTATTTGATCAAAAATAGTAAAAAATGTGAAATATTATTATAATTTAAAACAGCTGTTTCCTATGTGAATATCTGTTAAACTGTAATGTATTTCTGTGATGCGCAGCTGTATTTCCAGCATCATTACTCCAGTCTTCAGTGTCACGTGATCTTCAGAAATCATTCTAATATGTTGATTTGCTGCTCAAGAAACATTTCTGATTATTATCAATGCTGAAATCAGTTGTGCTGCACAATATTTTTGTGTAAACTGTGATACATTACATTTTTCAGGATTCACAGATTTATAGAAAGTTCAAAAGAACAGCATTTATTTGAAATAGAAATATACTCTAACATTATAAATGTCTTTACTGGCACTTTTGATCAATGTAATGCATCCTTGATGAATAAAAAAATCAAGTTCTTTTAATTAATCAAACTTTTGAACAGTAGTGTTTAAGAAGTAATCTGCACTTACTGCTTTTGGATGGCCAGAAAACTCTACACCATTTTCTTTTGTATGTATTCTGTACAGTCGGTTGCATTTGTTTATGCTACAAACTATTTAAGATAAACCCCGCCCCTAAATGCCAAGTATAAATTAAGTGGACAGTGATTGGTCACTTTACATGTCAATCAGATGGTGGGCGGGTCTTGAGCAGAATAAGTTATATAGTAGTCAAACTTGTCAAATAAAAACACAGATGTTTTCTGTTTCTAGTTTTGTGCCGTCACTCTATAGCTCAGGTTCACATTTTCTCCCTCCTGCTGACGTCTCTGATTTAAAGGTCAAGATAAATAGAACTAGTCTTTTATAAATCTGTACTTTCAGACGCCCAGATCATTCTCCTCCAGGAACGCCGTCCTCCAGCATTTATCACAGTGATACTCATGACTTCACTTTGTTCATTTTAACAAAGCTGCATTAACTATGCATGAGACTGATTTCAGGCTGGTAAATTAATTAATTCCGCCGTATCTCCTCAGGGTCACGTGACGTGTGCCACGAGAGGAACGGAAATGATGACGAGGAAAAAATGACCGATTTATGCTTTCAGCGGCTCATTTGACGATTAGTGAACGTTAAAGTTGTACAGGAGGCTGATGAGCTTCAGACGCGTTCATTAAGATCTTCAGTCTGTTCCCACCGTAATCGCTTTGTGTTTCATGAGTCAATGAATATCCTTTTTTCAGATTATGTTAGTAAAATGGGATGTGAACTGCACAGCATGTTTATATTAACAGCTGAGGCAATTTTCATGAATATTTTATGTTTTTATGAATAAAAATATAGTTTTACTTAATTGGATACCATTTTTTTTTACATGTTGCTTATTTATTTATTTTAAACATTTGATATTTTCTCCAATTTTAAATCAGATTTCATAAAGAAAGAATTTTTCAGATTACATTAGAAAAAAATGGATGTGAACTGCAAGGCGTCAACTGAGGCACACTTTTTTTTTGCATCATTTAAAAGTAAATGTTATATTTTACTTTATTTATTTATTTAATTTTTATTATGCATGAATTTATTTATGCATATATGCATTTATTTTTTATTTATTAAAAACTTTGTCATTTGACATTTAGCAAAATTAAAATTAACAGCTGAGGCATTTATTTGAAACGTAAAAATAAATATATAATTTTACTTAATTTTATACCTTTCACTCGTTTGTTTATTTATCTATTTATTTATTTTAAACATTGATATTTAATTTTCTCCTATTTTTTAAATAAGATTTTATTAAATAATTTTTTCAAAGTATGTTAATAAAACTGGATGTGGACGGCATGTTAATACTAACAACCGAGTGCACTTGAAACATTTATGAGTAATTATGTAATTGTAATCAATCAATCAATCAATCAATCAATTCATGTATTTATTTATGTATGTATGTATGCATGTATGTATATATTCATTAAAAACGTTGACATTTAATGTTGTAAATTGTTTGTAAGCAAATTTAATAAAAGAAATAATTTTACTACTTTTTATACATTTGTCCCTCAACTTTATTTATATATATATAAAAAAAAAAATAAAAATCTTTAAATTTTCTCCATAAATTTCACTGGATTTCCTCCCAAATTTTAAATCAGCTGTGAACAAAAAAATAACAAAAAAATAAAACAATAAAAATAAATAAAAATAAAAAATAGACTGGAATAACTTACTGTAAAGTGGTCATTGATATAGTTGAATATGTGAATCTACTTGTGAAATTTCTTTGCGTCTTAATGTGAACTTCACACTCTTCACAGCTGGAGTGTTTTTGCACTGAACTTTGACCTTTTGACCCTTAATGCACCTGTTGCCCTGGCAACCGTCTTTGAACATCTGCTCCATCTGAGAGCTCTACAGGTCTCTTCTTTCCCTCTTATTATTTTCCTGCTGTTATTTCAGCCAGTCATGCAAATCATGCATCATTTACTCGCCCTCATGTCATTACAAACCTGCATGTTTGCTGCTTTTTATCTTTCTGCTCCACTGGCATTTGGTGTTTTTCTTATTTGTGAAAGTGAGCAATAAATGAGCATCGCTGTAATGAATTCATGCAAAAACACATTCTGATTCATTTTGCTCAAGCGCATTCGACAAATTATTTCTGTACAAAGCAGTACAGAACTCGGGAGAAATTCTAATAGATTTAAACATCAGCCCGATTAAACGGGTTTTATTTCAAATGTAAGTGGATGATATTATTTCACACATGACACAGAAAACAGCCCAGAAGAGGAAACGTGATCTTCACTTAGTTTGCACAAAGCCACTATCAAATAATTAAAGTTTAATTGGCTTGTTTATCTGTTTAGCAATCTCACACTAATTGATGGAGCACCATTGCTTAATGAACTTGACTTTGATTAGGCCGATCAAGATTTCAGCGATCCGTCATACAATGAAATCCATTAGGATGCGTCTCTGGAGGGTAACTTCTCCTCAGATAGCATCTGTTTTCATCAGAAACCTCAGAGGAGAAACCAGAAACACCCAAATCTCCAGCATGCAAACGAACAGCCTTAAATGTGTGGTTTCAGACGCCGCCGGGTGTTTACTCAAACAACTGTTATCGACTGTTGAGAAAACATCATGCTGAAGCTCTTGGTGTTTCTCCACAATGCTGACAAGACAGTCAGCTATCAGTCATCATCACTAGATAGTGCGTATAGTGATTGAACTGACACCAACTATTCAAACACTAACTTGAGTGTGTAACTTGTGCACATCAAGATCTCAAACATTTCTTATCAAATGATCTGAGCTGCTATTCATGTTCATTTTATAGCTCTATATATTCAGCTCAGTTTGCATTGATAAAGCCATTAATGCGCTGGTACGTCGATGTCTCTTAGCTGTCAGGAAAAGCCATTTCATCAGGCCTGGATCCAATCGATATCGATACCTGTGATTTTCAGTCTAGTGAGAGGAGAGAAAGCAGGAATAAAGCGCCTGCGGTCATTTTCAATATTTATGTTCCCATGAAACACATGATGGGATTGCAAAGGGATTCTGAAATATATATATATTAAGGGCCGGTCACACTGCACTTTTCGTTCCATTGACTTCCATTCATACGCATGCGAATGCGTCAGACCGGAAATGCAAGCTTGTGTGAAACATTTCACATTTCGCTGCGTTCCAAAGTTCAAGCTTGGTGAACTCTGACCTGCGAATTCGCATCAACAGCAGATCGATACGTCACAGCATGACCTCGTAGATTAATTAAAAGAGCATACATCTAAAACTGCAGCACTGCAGGAAAGTGGAGTTAATTATGTTTTTACATTTTAGATGTATTATTATTTGTTATGTTAATTTGTTAATTTAAGTTTTTAAAAAGACGCTGCAGAGCGTGATGTCATATCACGATTGTACGAAGAAATTTCACATGCTCAAAGTCTAGTGTGACCACATTTATTTGAATGCATGAATTGTAACATTGATTTGAATTAATTATCGAGAGAGAGAGAGAGAGAGATGAAAGTTGCGTATGTGAATTGGGTCTGTGCATCTTATTGCAAACAATGAAGCTGTGCATTTAGTCACTTAATAAACAGCAATCCTAGTAGCGATTCAGTAGGCCTATTATTAGTAATTCAAGCTATTATATTATTAAAAGTCGCACGGCAGCATTGAAATACCTGTGCATTAAACGGTTTTAATGCATATTTGCCAGCCAGTCAGAATCGAGTATTCTGACAGACCATGGTATGATATAATTCTTTAGAAAAACAATAATTACTAGAACTGAACAATGAAATACAGCTTATTCCAGGTCAGACTCCAGCATTCCACTGCTGCACAGAAAGCTGGGGTCTGAGTTCTTATGAAGTTGTGGTCTGAGATCACTTCAGTGCTGAAGAGGACCAAAAAAAAAGAACCGGGTTCTCTTTGGAGTCCACTATAATGTGAACACTGTAAGGACTGAGGTCACTTTTGGCTGGTTCCCTTTCTGGTTCACGTTAAACTAGTGGTCAATCGATATATTGCTAAGGCCGATATATCGGCCGATATTTGGTTTTTTTTTTTTTTTTAATTTATTTTGATGGTGCTGAGAGCAGCAGCGTCTGAGCACACAGTGCTCACGTTCTCCCTCTGGTTCGTCATTAACAGTTCTGTCTAATACGGATAGAAGTCTGTCTAATAATCCGATAGAACTGTTAAACAAAGGAATTAAAATGTATACAAAAAGTATTATAATGATTGCTTTTATATTATTAGTAATAGAAAGGCAAACATTATACTTTCTCATCTGCCGTCAGCATTCAGCAAATACGCATTTACATCATTCAAACAAATCTTTGAATGGCTAATGAACATTTAATTTCACAAACCTTGCAGACTTAGTCGAATCCAGTTGTGAGATCTTGTGAAGTGTACATGTGATCTGCGTGATCGCGTGTTCTCTGCGTGACTTTCGGTCCGTGCAAATTGAATGCTTTAAACATTAAACTCGTGATTTCAAATTATGCTGCGCTTTATGCATTTACCCACTGTCATATTCATGTCATTTTCACTGTGTGCTGCTATATGTAAAATTAGTGTTACCTTGGCTTTATTTGAAAAAAATATCAATTTTTCCCAGAATGCTGAGTGCTCTGTTGGTTACAGTTTACTTCCTTTTTAATTATATTTTTATTAAATATTTATTTATTTGTAAAAAAAATACTTTGTCATCTAAAGTATAAGTATGAATATTTTACATTTACTTTTTAATCCATTTTCAAACGATTTCAAATTTCTTAAACATTAATTAAAATAAATACAATTATATCGGCTTTATATCGGCCATCAGCCACCCTGCTTTCCAAGATATCGGCATCGGCTGTCAAAAAAACAATATCGGTCGACCACTACTTTAAACGAA
>NW_015548215.1:45819-53686 GCF_001515605.1 Sinocyclocheilus anshuiensis | reverse complement strand
GAACTGGGTTTGGTTCTTTTAAAATGAACTATATGTGAAAACACCCTAATTCTTTTATTCATTAAGGACGCATCAAACTGATCTTAAGTGATAGTAAAGACATTTTTAATGTTTCAAAAGATTTGTTTTTTGCAAGGCTTCTATAGTTCTATAGTTGATGCTGTTGCTGCAGAAATCTCCTTCACAGAGATGACTGACTGCTCAATCATCACCTCTGTGTGTGTGTGTGTGTGTGTGTTTGTGTTGAACTAGTTTCCTGGTTCTGTGTTTGTGCAGTGTGTATAAAACAGGTTTGTCTGCGAGTCTGTAAAGCAGGTTCCTCATTTCTGCTCCTGGACGTGATCTTTTATATAAGACTAAAAAATGACTAGATATGTATGCTATGCCCTCAACATACACCAACCCTAAACCTACCCCTTACAGAAACATTCTTATATACAGTTGTGGTAAAAATTTTACCTACACTTTGCAGTATCCACAAAATGTTAATTATTTTACCAAAATAAGAGGGATCATACAAAATGCGTGTTATTTTTTTATTTAGTACTGACCTGAATAAGATATTTAATATAAAAGACATTTACATATAGTTTCACAAGAGAAAATAATAGTTGAATTTATAAAAATGACCCTGTTCAGACGTTTACAAATGCTTGATTCGTAATACTGTGTTGTTACCTGGATGATCCACAGCTGGTTTTGTTTTTTGTTTTTTTGGTGATAGTTGTTCATGAGTCCCTTGTTTGTCCTGAACAGTTAAACCACCCGCTGTTCTTCAGAAAAATCCTTCAGCTCCCACAAATTCATTGGTTTTCTGTATTTGAACCCTTTCCAACAATGACTGTATGATTTTGAGATCCATCTTTTCACACTGAGGACAACTGAGGGACTCATGAACAACTATTACAAAAGATTTAAGAGAAAACTTTTGAACAGAATGAAGATGTGTACATTTTTCTTATTTTGCCTAACAATCATATTTTTTTTTCATTTAGTACTGCCCTTTAGAAGCCCCAGAAGATACTTACATGTTCCCCAGAAGACGAAATAAGTAAAATTTACCCTGATCTTCAAATTCAAAAAGTTTTCACCACCCTGGCTCTTAATGCATCGTTTTTCCCTCTGGAGCATCAGCGAGCGTTTGAACCTTTTGTATATACGTATAATAATGTTATACTGTATATAAGAATGTTAATACATTCTTATATATAACTTTATTATATAAGTATGTTTTAATAAAGTAGTATATTTCTGTTTTTACTATCTTTGTGGGGACATTAGAACCCCACAAAGTAGTATAAACAAGGATGAGTGTGTATGTGAGTGTGTGTGTGTTTGTGTTGAACTAGTTTCCTGGTTCTGTGTTTGAGTGATGTGTGTAAAACAGATTTGTCTGCGAGTCTGTATAGCAGGTTCCTCATTCCTGCTCCTGTAGAGCCACGTTCATGCTTAGTTCAGTTTCGACAACTGACTGTTATTAAAGTGTGTGTGTGTGTTCAGTAGATCAGTAGTCTCCTCACTGGCTGGAGTGGCAGGTCAGCTGACCTATCAGTGGATGGTGGCAGGTCACGTGACCGGTCAGTGGCAGCTCCTGCCAGTCAGCTGAAGATTGAACCCATATTCCTTTTAGAAAACCGTAGTACATCAGTACATGTTACGTCTCTTTGAGAGTATGTTCCTATGACTACTGGTTTCCCCCTGAGAGTCCTGTGTGATCAACATGTCTGCTGGTGTCATTAAAGCCATAACTTCTGAAGTTACAGTCTACATTTTGTTTTACATTATACATGGTGTCAGAAGTAAACAACAACTACACGTGCCGGTGAGTTTTATCTCCATCGGAAAGCCTCCATGCATATTACTAATTAACTAGCTGCTGAGTTACATAAACATATTGCATGTGCCATGGCAAGGGAATTCCGACGACCAGATCCTCTAGTTTTCAATTAAAACATTGCAAAGAATTGGAATATATTTGAGCAGGAATTTGATATCTTTATTGCCACTGCTCATGGAGATAAAACACATCGAACACAAGCATTCATTCTCTTCAACGTCGCAGGTCCTGAAGCCATTGAAAACGAACAGTCCTTTGTTTATGCACAGGAGGTGAGAGCTCCCGGTGAGAATGGTAGCATCATCATTGAGCCAGCAGAGTCCAGGGAAGACACCGACTGCTTAAATAGAAAGTTCTGTGAAATCTGTGCTTCTCGCCAATGTCATCATGGAACGACATAAATTGAACTAGAGATCACAGAAGCCCAGTGAGAATTTTGAATCTTATATTAGCAACTTTTGTGCATTACAAGAAGAGCTTATTCATGATGGACTAGTTTGTGGGGTATCTAGTGACATGAAAAAATGCTATGTGATCCAGAACTCACTCTAGCCAAGGGCATATCAATATGTCAGATCTACATATCAAGATCCGTCAGACCTGAGTATGAATCAGTCTTTGCTTTCATCTTTCTTTGCTGAAGTCCATACTGCCAAATCTTCATACTTCCACAACAAATCAAAAGCGCTCCAGACACATGTAATCTCTTCAAAACATTAAATTCTCTCCTCTGTCGCCCTTCCATCAGACATGAGTGTGTATCAGTCTTTGCTTTAATCTTTCTCTGCTGAAGTCCATACTGCCAAATCTTCATACTTCCACAACAAGATCAAAAGCGCTCCAGACACATGTAATCTCTTCAAAACATTCAATTCTCTCCTCTGTCGCCCTCCACCACCTCCCACCACTTCTATAACAGCTGAGGATTTCGCCACATTCTTTACAGACAAAACTAGAACAATCAGTAGTCAATTCTCAGCCTCACACACATAGGACTTCAAACCAACCACACCCACTGTCACAGGCACGTTCCCCACTGCATTCAAGCAGGCTCAGGCTAACCCCACTGCTCAAAAAACTTACATTAAACACTTCTCTTATAGACAGCTACAGACCTGTCTCTCTCCTTCCATTCATAGCGAAAACCCTCGAACGAGATGTTTTCAACTAGGTATCATTGTTTCTTTCACAGAGCAACAAACTGGACGCTAACCAGTCAGACTTCAGGAGTGGCCATTCAACTGAGACTGCGATACTGTCAGTCACGGAAGCCTTGCAGATTGCAAAAGGAAGCCTTACGGATTGCAAAAGCTGATTCCAAATCATCAGTTCTTATTCTGCTGGATCTATCTGCTGCTTTTGACACTGTCAATCATCAGATCCTCCTGTCCACCCTCTTATCACTGGGCATCACAGGGATTCCACAGGGACCATCACAGAGAGGCTCAAAATCACTTTCCAGAACATTCTCGTTCACCATTCCTGGCTGGTGGAATGATTTTCCCACCCCTCTCTGGAATGCTGAATCCCTGCCAATGTTCAAGCGACAGCTGAAAACTCATCTCTTTTCATGCTACTTGACTTCATCCTAAAAAAAAAACTTTCTTTCTCTGTATTTATTCCTTTCCTTTCTGGCTTGTACTTATTTGAACAATGCCTAAAACTTGGAATTACAAGCACATTCTGTGTCTGTTTGCCTCTTTAAGAAGAATCACTTTATGTTTTCCCAAATTGTCAGTCGCTTTGGATAAAAGCGTCTGCAAAATGACTAAATGTAAATGTAAATCTATGAACAAACTGAACAGCACACTAAAGACCTAGCAAAACCTCAAACAACTAGTGCAATGGACAATGCTGTACATCAAGCATCTGCAGGAAAGCACAAAAATAGCAGATCAAAACACAAACCAGAAAGCAAAGTATCACCAACTATAAAAACCTGCAATAACTGTGGGAGTACCCACCCAGCTAAAAGAGATAAGTGTCCAGCATATGGCCAACAGTGTAATGGCTGCAAAAAGTGAAACCACTTCAAGAAATGCTGCAGGTCTAGGCAAACAAACCAGTCAAAGTGACACCACACCAAAACCATTCACAACATTGAACCACACCAGACAAACAGTGATGAAGGTGAGTCGTTTTTAATTGATGGAGTAACTATGGTGTATGTTGCTTCCATTGCCAACCTGGCACAAAAAGTGAACTGTACAGCACTGTACACGTACATTGTTCCCTATCGAACGGTCTCTCCCGTTGTGTAGAACGCAGTATGGGGAAACTCCTGTTTACTCTGTTACTGAAGCCTGATTTGTTCACATTTGTGTAGCAGCACAAACCAATGGCGCTCTAGCCCACCAGAAGGGGCGGAGCTCTATATAAGTCGACTCCGAGCACCATTTCATCAAAATTTTCTCCTTCAGTGACGAGATCATCTCTTCTCTGACTCTGCTATCAAGAAGCCGAAGAAGAAGAAGAAGAAGAAGAAGGAAGAAGCTCAGCCTGCTGCTTGCCATCGTAGAAGAAGCCCCAGCATAGGAAGAAGCCAGAAACCTTCCCTTACGACCATCCGGCGCAGTAAAAGTGCAAATTTCTGAGCAAATTTTCTAGCAACGTTGTTGCAAATGTCGCTCCGTGACTATGGTTCGTGCAGGGAACCCCTGCAGAGACTGCACGCTCATTGAGACGGAATGCTCTTACAGAGCATTACATTCGCGAATCACCTTCTTCAATGAAGGCAGCCCCGTACTACATGTACTTTCACATCCACATAGCCCCCCATCACAGACCGTTCTTGAGATTCGCATGTGAGGGACTGGCCTATCAATATACAGTCCTGCCATTCAGACTGTCTCTGGCGTCGCACACTTTTACGAAGTGCATAGACATTGCTCTTTCCCCTCTGAGACAGATGGGAATCTGCACTATGAATTACCTCGATGATTGGCTGGTTTTAGCCAGATCAGAACGGGAATTAGTCGCTCACAGGATGCTGCTACTCAGCCACCTAGAGCGCCTCGGGTTGAGAATCAATCCGCTCAAGAGTCATTTGTCGCCCAGACAGTGAGCTGTCTTTCTGGGGACGACTATAGACTCTGCCCGGATGCGGGCATGGATTACGCCAGAATGGTCCCTGACTAATCAGCAACTGGTGGCATCTTTAAAGTAGGGACTTCACGTTCCCTCAGTGTTTTCCAGAGGATGCTCGGCCTCATGGCGGCTGCCTCCTCTGAGATTCCTCTAGGCCTGCGCCATGTGCGGCCTCTTCAATATTGGCTCAAAGCCTGTGTCCCTTCCCACACCTGGCACCTGGGCCGGTTTTATGTCAGGGTAACCCATCGCTGTATCAGAGTTGTTGCCCCCTCGAAAACTTATCAGGTGTGCAGTTGGGACTGACCTCCAGGAGGAAGATAGTTATGACAGATGCCTCCAACTCAGGTTGGGGTATTCTGTTGGAGCGCAATCCGGCATTCGACTCTTGGTCAGCCCCAGAGCAATGCCTGCATATCAACTGCCTCGAAATTATGGCAGTTTTACTGGCCCTAAAACTCTTCCTGCCTGCCTTAAAGGGGCACCACGTGGTTGTCGGTTGGACAACATGATGGTGGTAGCCTACATCAATCACCAGGGCGGTCTCAGCTCAAAATTCCATTTACAGGATGGCTCAGCACCTCCTGTTTTGGGCCCAGAGCAAACTCCTCTTGCTAAGAGCAGTTCATGTGCCGGGCAGTCTGAACCTTGGCACAGACATGCTGTCCAGAGGCAATTTAGCTCTGTGAGAATGGACACTACATCCTCAGAAGGTTCAAGAGATTTGGTCTGCCTTAGGGAGAGCAGAGGTCGACCTCTTTGAAGACAACTCTCACTGCCCAACTTATTTCTCAATGCAGCGAGATGCCCTGGCCCACAATTGGCCCAGCGCTCACCTATCGCAGTGAATCATTCCTGCCCTCCTTTTGGCTTTAGCATCGGTCAAGCGAGTGGGTGACTTGCAGGCACTGTCAGTCAGTGTTTTCTGTCTTGAGTTTGGGCCTTACGACTGTAAAGTCGTCCTCAAGACAAATTTATGTACCTAAGGTGCTCTCAACTCCGGGCTGCCAGTTACGAAGCAGAGACTTTCTCACTGGATAGTGGATGCTATAGCCTTTGCTTACACCTCAGCAGGCTTGCAGTGCCCTATAGGTGTTAGGGCCAACTCCACCAGAGGAATGTCCTCCACCTTGGCGTGGTCCAGCGGGATTTATATTGGTGAGATTTTTGCGGCCACCGGCTGGTCGTCACCATCTACCTTTGCCAGATTCTATAAATTAGACATCCCTACCCGACAAGAATGGATTTTGTCTGCTTAATCTACCTATTTCTCCCTAAGGGTGGAAGTGGTTATATCTGTATTCCTCTCGGATTCGGTTTTGCTCACGCTTTATAGGAGTCCTTAACTTAAGTGCTCCGAGGCTGGGCTCGCAGAGCAGGCTTCGTTCTGTATCTACTTATAGCATGGCATGATTGGGTGCATTCCCCATACTTAGTTCTACGCAATGGGAGAGACCGTTTGATAGGGAACGCTCCGGTTACTGACCTAACCTCGGTTCCCTGAGATAAGGAAACGAGCGTTGCATCACATGCTGTGCTATAAGCTACATGCAAATCGATGGCTGTTGCTTCAGTCTAAAGATTCTGAAGAAATGGCACTCAGAGCGGACTTATATAGAGGTCTGCTCCGCCCCTTCTGACGGGCTAGAGTGCCATTGGTCTGTGCAGCTTCACAAATGTGAACAAATCAGTTTCAGTAACAGAGTAAACGGGAGTTTCCCCATAATGCATTTTACGCAATGCTCGTTCCCTTATCTCAGGGATGCGAGGTTATGTCAGTATTGGTAGCATTTCCCTGTAGAACTGAAAGTGGACACTGGACACTTTTTTTTTAACCTTCACCTCTACTCACCAGGGAGATCCATGCACAGCTCACAAGGAAAAGATTGTGTCAGAAGCACAGTTATGACAAAACTAGTAAACCACTGAGCAAACACTTCACAAGCCAAGTTGTGAGGTTGCAATCCCCTAAAGGGTATGATAGCAAAGGAATGGTGAAGGAAGTCTGTCCGGGTAGTAAGGTCTTACATCGTCTTGTCTGGAGGAAAGGAGTATAGGAGAAACCACCTCCGACACCTCCTATCTGTGAAAGAACCTTTGCCAAATCAGCATGATGATACTGATCACCAATCCACATCCCAAACAAAGTAAACGAACCAGTTTCAGTGATAACTGATCCTCACAAACAGCGTCTGGTCAGATGATCTCTCAGTCTCACTCACATTTGAGAACCAGTCCCAATGTGACGCTTTGGACGTACAGTTTGTCCTATCCCAAAATACAAATACTAAAAAAACTAAACATGCTATTGAATTACACATTCATGATTTGTTTCATTGTTCGTCTAGATTTAACAGACCAGTTTTGTGTTGTAACTGCACAATACACAACGCAACAGTTACTTGGTATTGGTATTTTATGTACCTTTGCTTTTCTAATGAAGGTTTTGGTTAAGAGTGGGAGACAAAACAAGAGTTCATTGTGAAGAAGACTTTTGGTATTTCAATATAATGTGCCCACTGTATGTGGTTGTCATTAAAGCCATAACGTCTGAAGTTACAGTCTACATTTGTTTTACATTATACGAGTCAACTATCATGAAGAAACTGTAAATCTGGACACAGTTTTCAGTCCTGCAGCACAAGTGTAGTAATTAGGATGCAGCATCACTGCAGTTTTTAAGTGTGTTGTCCTGCTTTCTGCAACTTGTGTTCTTTAAGTGTTTGTCTGAGACTGATATCTAATACACATTTTTTTATTATTATTATTTTATTATTTTGTAATATTATTATCAGGGTTCCCCATTCCTAGTCCAGGAGAGTCACTTTCCCACAGTGTATATTTTGATCTCTACTTAAACGCCCCTGAATCAACTAGTCAAGGACTTTGCGTTTACTTGTTAGTTGTGCCGAAACTGAACTCAGCATGAATGTGGCTCTACAG
>NW_015548215.1:33578-45711 GCF_001515605.1 Sinocyclocheilus anshuiensis | reverse complement strand
CACCTGCTTTACAGACTCACAGACACACCTGTTTTACACACGTCACTCAAACACAGAACCAGGAAACAGGAATCACTTAAATTCAGGGAAAGAGAAACTGAAGTGTAGTTGAGCTGTTGTGTGTTGTGTCTCTGTATTAATGCAGTAAAATGGCAGAAGCCAGAATTTCTCAGGATGAGTTCATGTGTCCAGTGTGTCTGGATCTCCTGAAGGATCCAGTGACCATCCAGTGTGGACACAGTTACTGTAAGAGCTGTATTACAGACTGCTGGGATCAGGAGGATCAGAAGAGAGTCTACAGCTGCCCTCAGTGCAGACAGACCTTCAGTCCAAGACCTGCTTTAGGGAAAAACACCATTCTGGCTGAAATGGTGGAAAAACTAAAGACGATTACACTTTCTGCTGACTGTTACAATAGAACAGGAGAGGTGCAGTGTGACGTCTGTACTGGAAGAAAATACAAAGCTGTCAAGTCCTGTCTGATGTGTCAGGAATCTTACTGTCAAACTCATTTTGACCATCATGAGGAATTTAATTCACGTAAGCCACACAAAGTGATCGATGCCACTGGACGACTGCAGCTGGAGCTGGAGATGTTCAGTGTGACGTCTGTATTGGAAGAAAATACATAGCCGTCAAGTCCTGTCTGGTGTGTCTGAACTCTTACTGTCAGAATCACCTCGAACAACATGAGAGTTTCTTTAGAGGAAAGAGACACAAAGTGATTGATGCCACTGGACGACTGCAGGAGATGATCTGCCAGAAACATGAGAAGCTCCTTGAGGTTTTCTGTCGCACTGACCAGAAATGTATATGTGTGCTGTGTACGATGGATGAACATAAACTCCACGACACTGTATCAGCTGCAGCACAGAGGACAGAGAAACAGGTATTTAAAACTAGACACGGATGAAATATTGCTAAACACTCCTTATTCTTCATGATAATTAATGTGCGATGATTGTAACTGATCATCACTTCTGGAGTTTGATCCTACAGCCATTGGTTATCAGTTGAGATAAGTGACCTTTAAACTGCCTCATACTACATTTACTGGATTCATCTGTTCACATGATGATTTAGTGACAGTAGTTTTCTGTGAGATTCACTATCATTTGTTTGTCCTGCAGAAGCAGCTGAAGGAGACGCAGAAGACGTTCCAGAAGAGAATCCAGCAGAGAGAGAAAGATCTTCAGCAGCTGAAAGAGACTGTGGAGTCTCATAAGGTGAGTCTGGAGAAGAAGAGAAGTTTGTCTCAGTCTCAGTTCAGACTCTCCTCTTTCAGTCCCACTGAATCTGAACCACTGTGTGTCCTAACAGCGCTCGGCACAGACAGCAGTGGAGGACAGTGAGAGGATCTTTACTGAGCTCATCCGCTCCATTGAGAGCAGCCGCTCTGAACTGATACGGCTGATCAGAGATCAGGAAAAGGCTGCAGTGAGTCGAGCTGAAGGACGACTGGAGCGACTGGAGCAGGAGATCAATGATCTGAGGAGGAGAGACGCTGAGCTGGAGCAGCTGGAGCACACACAGGATCACATCCAGTTCCTGCAGGTAACACAGATCTAGAAGAACAGGATCATAGTGGACTTGAGCCAGATCCTGCTGTGACAGGAGACTCACAGAGAAACATTTCATGAGTGTCTTATTATATAATCGTCAGTCAGACTCTCTTCTGATCATCTTCTTTTGAAAGAGACGTCGCTTTCAAATGGCTTTCAGCTCTGGAAATCTCTTAGGAATCACTTTTTTGATCTCTTTTTTCTGGAAGATATATTTAGCTGTCACTAGCGCTGCCAACAGTTCAAAACTTCATTAACTTTTCAACTTTTTACCTAATTTTGCCTTCTGATCCAATATGTCATGGTGAAATCAGTGAACTCGATAATACTGATTCTGAGTAACGTTCATCAAAATTGGATCAGACCTGATAAAACTGATTTTTATTAGCCTGTATCATATTGATGAATTTGACCATGAAGACCCCAAACATGTATATTAGCAATCAGCCCCACCAGGATTTTGCAAGGCTTTTTTTCTGACTTTTGTGGCCTAAAAAGAATTGAATTTGTCGCAGCTTTTCTCAAAACTTTTGTCCAGATTTGCAGCATTTTTGGGGTTGTTTTGCAGTGAAAACCAAACAATAATCATGATGTATTCATGTAATTAGTGTCAGTGACAGTAAGAGTACAATTAAATGTAAATACTTCTGTGCATAATTACTGAAACTGTGTTTCTGTCACACCAGCATAGAAATACTCATAATTCTGCTTTGCTAAAATAACATAATTGAGTTAAAAATTCTCACTGAATTAGCATGTAATCAGTAAATTTTTTTTCATGTTTTTACAATTTAACGGCTATATTGTCTATGGTGTAATATTGTTTTTCCTTTTTATAGTGATCATTAGTGATTGTATTCACTAGAACTATTGAACTCTTAATTATTGATTTTTATTTGCTAATATTGCTCCCCCCTTTCAGGTTGACATTTGCTTCAGAAAAATTGTGGATATAGGACAAAAAAGCAAGCTGATGCAAATAATGCAGTGTTTGCTTGATTTTGCATTAAATTCTGTGATCACAGATTTGGGAAATCCTGAAGTGACTGAGCGTATTCAAACCAAACCAAATCTGACTGTGTCTTAAGGGTCCTTGAGAAGTTTCAGTGTTTCAGTTTGGGTGAAGGGTGGAGCTGATGAGTTTTGATTTCTGTTTTCTGCAGAGTTTACAGTCTCTCTCAGCACCTCCTGAATCTACAGACGTAAATGAAGATCCCTTCAGTTCTCTCTTCTCTTCTGATGATCTGAGAGAATCTGTCCATCAGCTGAGAGACAAACTGGAGGATTTCTGCAAAAAAGAGGAGCTTAAGAAGATCTCAGACAGAGGTAAAGTCCTGGAGATTCATCTGCTCTCAGAAATTAGTCCTTATCATTATCTCATATCATGGAGAACATCATATTAGAAATGTCTTAGGAATAGATGCAGGATCATTTTCTCCTGACATGAGAATCACTGTTCATTTCTGTTCATTTCCACAGTCACATTTACCAGGATCAGGAAGGACTTCCTACAATGTAAGTCAGTAAGAAAACAAGCTGAAAAACTCACTGAGTGTGTTCATGTTCTTCCTGTAGGTGAAAGAAGAGTTTTATAATTGATGATGTAAATTATGATTTGCACAGGATATCTGGTCATCTGTACTGAGACACTGATGATACACTGAACATGAACAGTTCTCTTTCTAACATTTATTCAGTATCTCACACCCAGGCGTGACCAATTGCGGAAGCACCAATGACATCACGTCTGCCAATCACAGCAGACAAATCGCTACAGCGTTCAGGGAGTCCTGCCTCCCTGTATATAAACCGCAACTACCTGCTGTCTCGTCATTCTTGCTCTCTTTGTCGTGGAAGATTTCGGAAGCTGTTCTCAGCAGACTTTGGGAATTATTGCTAAACAGTTTACCAATGAAGCTGCAAGGTGATGTCCCAAACGCAATATTTCCTTACGTTCATTAAATGACTGCACTTGGAGTTGGATAACTAATGCGTTTACGTACGTTTTCAGCTCTTAAGTTCTCAAAAGCCTACGTTTTTCCCAAGTTTTGGTGGTGCTCATCACGCACCAAAAAGAGGGAAAAAGAGAGCTCACTACTCTCAGCACAGCTCCGTACTTGTTTTCACTTTGTGGTGGACTTACCGTATGAAGAGAGTGACATGCCTTTATGGCTACCTCGTAAGAGCCAGAAAGCCATGGAGGGAACGGCCATCCTCCACATCCTTGCACCTGTGGAGTGTGATCCTTTCTGCCAGGGATTCACACAGTCTCTGCATCTCCTGCCTGGGTGCTAAACATGCTCAGGCAGCACTATCCAACCCCCTCGAAAACGCCATTCTCCCCCCAAATCAGTCCTGCCCGCCGAGTGCACAGGATGAGAGCTCACCCTCCCCTGTACAGGTGGACACAGATTTGCTGGAGGTCTATCCCAGGGTCATGGCTAAGCTGTCTATTGATTGGCCATCCCAACCAACAGGAAGAGGGGCTGACAGAGACCTCTATGATGGGAAAAGGCTCCCGTCACGTTTCCCACTAGTGAAACAATTTATACCAGCCATCCCGGCCTGCGTGGCCGAAATGAAGATTTTGGGATAAACCTTTATCGCATTGGGTTCCCATCAAGGGCTTCTCGAGACTGGACTTACAGGGAATGGTGGATTTAGGGATGGTGGATCCTCCACCTGTGGAAACATCTGTGGCGAACCATCTAAACCCACGATTGGGCAGATCCCTCTTCAACCACAGTCTTGATGCCGGTGAAACCAGAACTCTTAGCTGCCTCTGTTTTCCAGAAGATTTACAAATCTTCTGTGCTGGCAGTTCGTGCTTTGAACGCGACGTCTCTCCTTGCGGCCTATAAAGCCGAACTTCCAGAGGAAATGGGTCGTCAACTGTACTTCGGATCTCCCAACCCAGTGCTCTGGGAGGAGATATTTGTCATCACAGACTTAAACCTCCGTACATCCCGCAGAGCCGTTCAAAGTTCCGGACTCAGCATGGGCTTGGTAGTTGTGGGAGAGAGATCACTGTGGTTGAGTTTGTTGGGACTCTCTGAGAAAGAGAAAGTGGAGTTTTTGAATGCCACCATCACTTCCAGTTCAGCTTCAGGAAGTGATTGGAGACAGCACACAGAGTTTCCTCTGTCTCATCCCTTCAGAATGTTCCACATCTCTCTCCCGTAGGGAAAAGGAGAATGAATTTAAATACAGAAATTGTTCTTGCAGAATGTTCAGCATCAAATGTGTGCAGGAGTGTGGCCCATGTTCCCCAGTTGCCGAAGATCTCTTCGCGTTGTGCAAAAACGCACAATGTCCCCTGTTCTTCTCTCTAGCGGGTGACGATGCACCGTTGGGTGTGGATGCAGTAGCCCATGAATGGCCAGACATGTTACTGTACGTGTTCCCCCCATTGAGGCAAATCAAGCCGATATTACGGAGGGTACAAGAATGCAGCCATATGATGATTCTAATAACACCATACTGGCCGGGGAGACTGTGCGTAGCGGAGATTGCGCAGCTGCTCTACGAACAGCCACTGCCAGCATGCAGGGATCTTCTCTCTCAAGTACAGGCCGAAATATTCCACCCCTTCCATCAGAAATGGTTCTCTGGGCCTGGCCCATGAGAGGTTGAATTTAAATTCAGCTGGTTTACCTCCTAAGGTCATTTAGACAATTCAGAATGTGAGAGCTGTGACTACATGCTCTTTATACAGTCTCAAATGGGGAGTGTTCAAATCATGGTGTGCAGAAATGTCGTCTCTTATTTATGTTCAGTTTCGAACATGTTATGTTTACATTATGTTTGTGAACATTATGTTTCTTGCAAGAATCCTAGATAAGGGTAGAGCCTTGTTGATGGTTAAGGTTTATTTGGCCGTATCTCGGCATGCCATATAGGACTCTCATTTGCCAATTTATGAGAGGAGCATGGCGATTATACCCAGTATCAAAACAGCTTGTCCCGCCCTGGGAGTTGTCCTTCGTCCTGAACATGCTCTCAAAAGCCCGTTGAGAGCATCTCCTTAAAGCTGCTTTCTTTAAAGACTGCTCTGTTACTCGCTCTTAGTACAGCGAAAAGGGTGCGTGAACTGCACATCTTATCAGTTCACTCCTCATGGATGATGTTCGCTCCGAGTTGCCAAAAGGTAACTTTTAAAACTAACCCGGCGTTTATACCTAAAGTATTCAGTTTCAGGCACTCTGGTCATGTCAATCCGTGGATCTGTTGGCTTTCTATCCGCCACCTTTTTCATGTCCAGTGGAGTAGTGGCTACTCTGTTTATGTCCGGTGCGGACTCTACAAATGTATGTTTAAAGAACCAGGGCACTTAGCAAAAGCAATCAGCTTTTTGTTTCATGGGCCGGCTCTTTTAAGGGAAAGTCTGTCTCCCATCAATGCCTCTTGCTCTGGGTTGTAGAGGTGATCGTGTTATGTTACAATAACGTAACATATAGAGCCCCAAGGGAGTGCGAGCTCACTCTACCAAAGGTATACTTACGTCTTGGCCACTATTTAAGGGCATTTCTATACAGGAAATTTGTTCTGTGGCTAGCTGGTCTTTCCCACACACTTTTGTGAGGTTCTATAGACTGGACATGACAGAACCTTAACTTGCCCATTCGGTCTTGGGAACGAGTGGACAAAACTGTACATTAAGCACTTGGGTAATCCAGTTTATTATACATGTCCGGTGCGGACTCTACAAATGTATGTTTAAAGAACCAGGGCACTTAGCAAAAGCAATCAGCTTTTTGTTTCATGGGCCGGCTCTTTTAAGGGAAAGTCTGTCTCCCATCAATGCCTCTTGCTCTGGGTTGTAGAGGTGATCGTGTTATGTTACAATAACGTAACATATAGAGCCCCAAGGGAGTGCGAGCTCACTCTACCAAAGGTATACTTACGTCTTGGCCACTATTTAAGGGCATTTCTATACAGGAAATTTGTTCTGTGGCTAGCTGGTCTTTCCCACACACTTTTGTGAGGTTCTATAGACTGGACATGACAGAACCTTTACTTGCCCATTCGGTCTTGGGAACGAGTGGACAAAACTGTACATTAAGCACTTGGGTAATCCAGTTTATTACACACTGTAAGAAACTGACTGTGAAATTCACAGTAATTAACTGGCAGCAAGTGACAAGTAAGTTACTGTATAAAAAGCACAGTAATTAACTGCCAGCAAGTGACAAGTAACTTACTGTAGAAAAGAACTACAGTAATTAACTGGCGACAAGTGACAAGTAACTTACTGTGACAACACAGTTGTTAACATTCAACAAATGTAAAGTAACTTCCTGTAGGTTAAATAACGATTCTCACTGTGTGTTCAATTACAGGAGCAACAATGTAACTGTAAAATAACAGCAACTTCCAAGCACTTCTTTTTATTGCAATACTTTTTTAACTGTAAAATGAATGCCCCATCCCCCATATTACTGTTTGAACTTCATACTGTGATTTTAAGTCATCAAACTGCATTTTAACATTCTTGACAGACTGACTTCACACACCCCTAAATGAGGACAGTGCGGCTTCAACTGAGGTTCTTTCCCAGTTTGGGATATCATTAGTGGCTTCCTTCCAACACGTGTACCAAAATTATGCCACCTTCAGAGGAGAAAATAGGAAAAAGGCAAGACATTAGATAACTGCTAGCATGGTTATACAGGTTACAGTTTGCACATTACAATTTATTATTCAATTTCTAATGTCAGTACCATTCAATTCAAATAAGGGCTATTTCTTCAGAGGAAAGTAGTTCAACTAAAATCTGTCTGGAAGTAATATAAACTCTTAATGGATAAATTCCATTAGAAGGAATTCTTAAAAGACCTGTATAAACTGTTTTGTCTAGAAAGCTTCCTGAATACTTCTGGGTTATTTCTTTGGCTACTGTTAAACAGTCCTTGCGTGATGGGTTTAAGCAATGTACTCTCATCGAATCGACGATGACTTTTACCATGTGTCGGCGATCCTCTGGCCTCTTATCAGCATCAATCGCTCTTTTAAGAGTGGGCCTCATTTTGTCCCATGGCACCTGGAACCTGTCCAACCAACTGCTGTTCTCACACAGAATGGTTCCTTGAGTGGGGTCAAATACAGTGCTGGATGAAGCAACAATTTCTGATTCAGGTGAAGAGGTGGCTGATTCAAGACTTGAGTCTGCATACAGATAAAAAAAGGATACACAGAACAAAAAGGAAATTTAATAATGTTAAGTGACAAAATATTTGAAAAAGTTCATCATCAAAGAGATATACAAATATTTTCAAATATGACAAGTCAAATAAAAATGCATCTATAATGAAAATCTTACCTTTTTTGAAGGAATGGAGAATTTTTCTGCACTGAATAGATGAGAGCAGATGTGCAATATCTTCTTATTTAATAAACTGTAAATCATTTGGGTCCTCCACACCTAACTTGGACACCAACTCATCCACCGACATTTCCAGTTTCTTTCCATCTAGCTGTGGTAGTACTGTCTGTATAGCACTCACAATGGAGTCCATTTTTTCACTTATTTATTTTTTTTATCTGCAACACACAGAATGGTGCATGGCAATCAAGTGGAGACCAAACTGATTATATGCAGGTAATGGATAGTAATCTGTCCACGGTCAGACACACATAGCAGAATTTTTCCAAACATGTAGCCTGTGTCATTTTGTTGAACTACAACAACCATGCCTCTTTTGTACATTGTCCCTTTGAATGTGACAGATGCTGTTTCAAGAGTATCCTCTGGACGAAGTCCTTTGACACTGACAGCATTCTGAATGCCAGTCTGGTAAAGCTGGTCATCAAACTTACTTGTTTCCCCTGTTTGAAGTACTGGAGGAAATAAGCTGCCAGCATGTAAATATGCTTGTAGGAACTGGTGTCTTTCAGCTAAAGTACTGCAGAGATTTTTAAAGTAGTGAAGTTTCCTTGCACATTGCTTAAAATAGCTGTACATGCTTTCGAAGCGCAATGTCCACAGTCGAATAAGAGTACCAAAATGGAGAATGAGCTCTGGGTAGTGGACAAGGTAATTATGTTTGGGTTGCAGTGGTTTTCCTGGGAATAAAGTGCTTTTTAGTTGGAGGTATTCCTCAATTAGAAGCTTAAGAAATGCTACTTGGTTAGTATGGATCTTTGGTGCACATATTAGATCAACAACCTCCCTCAGCTTGAAACACAACTGCTAAACATCATCTTCAAGTGGAGTTTCAATCCTGTCCCCAATCGTTAAAGGAAGGAGACGCAAGAGGCACCAGTATTGAGCAGCATGTCCTCCAAGTTTTACACCATCCGGCCGTATCTCACATGGTTTGTTGTTAGCATCCCTGTCTTTGTATGAGAAATTTGATATGATCCTGTTTAACTGGCAATAAGTGAATTGTTTCTCAGCTGTCACCAAGTGATTTATGTACAAAGCTAGAACAGCAGAAACAATTTCCTCAAACAGGTCATGACCCAAACAGGGAGGGAGGCCTGGCTGACAAACATGATAATACATTAACTGATTGAAGACATAGTCAAACTTTACCCCACCGGCCATTTCTTCCTGTAATGATGCTTGTGCCACAGAGTTGTTGTAAGTTTCTACCGATCTGACAGGACCTGATTTTGTGGGTGTTTGCTGGAAGGATTCACTGTCTATGAGGCAGTACCTACAACAATATCGGCTTTTACTGAAGTTTTCAGTAAATCCTCCAATGCAGTGTGACCCTAGATTGTCCCCAGTTATAGCGATCACAGTACCCCTCACAATGCTCCCATCAGGACCATGAATTCCAGTTTCCTCCATTTCTTTCAAGTCACGATCTGCAGCAGAAAACACCTTTTCTTGGCCAAAAAATTTGAAGTCCTCCTCCCTACACAACAATACAAGCTGCATTGGATCAACAGAAGACCTGTTGTGTGTTGCGATCTCTGCTAGTGTCATATACACTGCTAAAATCTTATGTTTCTTTCTGCCAGATCCTAGAGGATTAGCATCTTCAAATTAATCTTGATACAAGATTATGGATACTGAGGATGGTGATTCCTGTAGCAATTGATTGTTTTTGATGACTTTACCATCTCTCAGGTCTACCAGCACATCTGGGGTTTTTGGCGTGTCTGATTTTGCCAGGAGATACTGCTCTTGAACTAAGGTCTGCGAGAGTAATCCCTTCACTGTATCTTTAATGGGCACATACTGGCAAAACCTCTCTTTTCCATTTGCACTAATACCCACATAAACTGGGGTTGGATCAACATAATTGAATTTACTCTTGAAGAAGACATTTTCGTGTCTGATCAGTTCTAAATACTCCCTCGTTGCATCTTTTCAGGAGGTTATTTTTGGAAAGATCATCAAGGAGACGCCTAACATTATTTTCAGGGACATTTAACTTTGTTAATTCCTGATCCAGTTTAGACAAAAGATGGGCTGTGCTGTAACTGTGCACCTCCTGGAACTCTCCAATTAGCTTCTGAATCACACTGGCTGGCAACAGCATTTTAGCTTGCATTTGAAGATAAAACAAGGCCAGGTTGCTCATAAAATCATTCTCATCTACTAACTCATTACTTGCATGATCTCCATCCAACTCCTCCACTTCAACATTAGCAATACTGTTCCCCCCATCCAAGCCTGTTTGAGTCTTTTCATTGTTTGATGAGGTAGCTGTGCTTACAGTGGCAGTATAGGTGCAGTGAGATTTCATTTTATGTTTGCGACTTACATGCTAGGAGAACGATGAACGAAGAGGAAAAAATTTGGAACAGTTATCATAGGGGCAATGCACTTTTTCCCCGTCTTTAATATGCACCCGGAGATGGTCACATAAGGTTGACATACGTACTGTCACAAAGCCACAACCCCGGATTTTGCATGTTAATGCGTCTCATTCCATGCATGCCTGTGGCAATGGTTTAACGGTGTGCATATGGAACCAGTACATATGCTTTCGAAGTGCACACACTGTCTTAAAAGTAGCAGGACATTCTGCATGTCCACATTGAAATGTAATGTTTGTGAGATTTCTGTGAATTTTAACATGCAAAACGAATGCCGAAATCGACGCTGTGCTGAATTGGCAAAGCTTACACATGTAAGACATTTGGACCTATTTGAGATCTAGCTTAACAGCTTAACTTCACTACATTTTGAACACTGCAACATAAATGATCCGACCGGGTTGGATTTAGTTAGAAAAGACAATGCTTGTTTTTTTTTTTTTTAAAGAATCTTACAGATATCGATGCTCTCTGCGCCGTTCCACTCACTGAACAGGTGTAACAATCAGTGATGTTCTGGTTCGTGAATGACTCATTCTTGAACCGGTTCTTTTTGGTGAACTGGATAAACCGGTTCACCAAAACAGTATTATCCAGATTTAGACATGTAAAACATCCGCGTTTAATGGGTGATTTAATAATATTATTGCGTATACTTGACGCAATTGGTCTAAACGAACGGCTGAATTGAGAAAATGTTCATTGAAACAAATTGTCCAAAAAAAACAGTTTGCTAAAAGAATCAGTTTTCAGTTAGAATAGGCCTATATTCAGTTCCTAAGATATTTGGTTCCACTGAATGTCATGGCGCTTGTATGAAAATCTATTCATATTGGATGTGAGAGACAGGCTATTACTGGTAGCTGTCACAGTACAGAAGGAGACCAGGGACGGAGAGTGATCAGAATCCAGGTGAGTGAGATCTGGTGAGATTGGTGATTGTTAATGTGAACTGGTGTGAGCCAAGGAGGATTCTGGGATCTGGAGTCCAGCGCTGGTGACAGATGACAGATACTCCCTGACATTACCTCCCCATCCCGGAAGGCGCGTCCCGCGCCGTAACATACCACTGGGCGGGCGCCCTGGAGGCTAGTGCAGCACTGGAACAAGATGGAGATAAGGAGAGCCTCCAGGGCGGATCAGGGAGCTCCGGGAGCCATGGCGGAGCAGGCAGTTCGGGTCGCCATGGCAGAGTAGGCAGTTCGGGTCGCCATGGCGGATCATGGACCTCGGAAGGCCACGGCGGATCAGGGGACTCGGGAGGCCATGGTGGATCCTCCGTGGCCTTGGCTGGCTCGGCCACGGGTATATGGTCCCCCCCCCAAATTTTCTTGGGGAAATCTAGGAATCCTGGGGGTCGCTCTGGAGGAGCGGGCTCTGGTGGGCGCTCTGGAGGAGCGGGCACTTGAGGGCTGGACAGGACCAGCGAAGGCGAAGGAGGCTCAGAGCAGCGTGTTAGCGCGGTTTCTGGGGTGAGGACGGGTGCCGAGAGCCCCGGGGCCAGCGTCATGTCCGTTATCGCCGCCTGACACGCTGGAGCGAGCTCTGGGGCTGGAGCCCTTCCCGGGCTTAACTGGGGATCTGGAGCCCTTCCCGGGCTCAACTGGGGATCTGGAGCCCTTCCCGGGCTCAACTGGGGATCTGGAGCCCTTCCCGGGCTCAACTGGGGATCTGGAGCCCTTCCCGGGCTCAACTGGGGATCTGGAGCCCTTCCCGGGCTCAACTGGGGATCAGGAGCCCTCCGTGGGCTTAATTGGGGATCAGGAGCCCTTCCCGGGCTAAACGTGGAATCTGGAGCC
>NW_015548215.1:12454-31818 GCF_001515605.1 Sinocyclocheilus anshuiensis | reverse complement strand
CGCCCCATCCCGGAAGGCGCGTCCCGCGCCGTAACATACCACTGGGCGGGCGCCCTGGAGGCTAGTGCAGCACTGGAACAAGATGGAGATAAGGAGAGCCTCCAGGGCGGATCAGGGAGCTCCGGCAGAGTAGGCAGAGTAGGCAGTTCGGGTCGCCATGGCGGATCATGGACCTCGGAAGGCCACGGCGGATCAGGAGGCCATGGTGGCCATGGTGGATCCTCCGTGGCCTTGGCTGGCTCGGCGAGCCGCCACCCGAGGGCGCTCAGGAGGAGCCGGCAACCGAGGGCGCTCCGGAGGAGCCGGCACTTGAGGGCCGGACAGGACCAGCGAAGGCGACGAAATAGAGCTGGACGGGACCATCAGAGGCGAAGGAGGCTCAGAGCAGCGTCGGTTTCTGGTTTCTGGGGTGAGGACGGGTGCCGAGAGCCCCGGGGCCAGCGTCATGTCCGTTATCGCCACGCTGGAGGCTGGAGCGAGCTCTGGGGCTGGAGCCCTTCCCGGGCTTAACTGGGGATCTGGAGCCCTTCCCGGGCTCAACTGGGGATCTGGAGCCCTTCCCGGGCTCAAGCTCAACTGGGGATCAGGAGCCCTTCCCGGGCTGAACTGGGGATCAGGAGCCCTTCCCGGGCTCAACTGGGGATCAGGAGCCCTCCGTGGGCTCAACTGGGGATCAGGAGCCCTTCCCGGGCTGAACTGGGGATCAGGAGCCCTTCCCGGGCTCAACTGGGGATCAGGAGCCCTCCGTGGGCTTAATTGGGGATCAGGAGCCCTTCCCGGGCTAAACGTGGAATCTGGAGCCTTTCCCGGGCTAAACTGGGGATCAGGAGCCCTCCGTGGGCTCAATGAGGAATCAGGAGCCCGCCGTGGGCTCAACGAGGAATCCGGAGCCCTTCCCGGGCTAAACTGGGGATCAGGAGCCCTCCGTGGGCTTAATTGGGGATCAGGAGCCCTCCGTGGGCTCAATGAGGAATCAGGAGCCCGCCGTGGGCTCAACGAGGAATCCGGAGCCCTTCCCGGGCTAAACAAGGAATCCGGAGCCCTTCTCGGGCTGAACTGGGGATCTGCCGGCTGCCTTGGGCGCTCTGGAGGAGCGGGCTCTGGTGGGCGCTCTGGAGGCGCGGGCTCTGGTGGGCGCTCTGGAGGCGCGGGCACTTGAGGGCTGGACAGGACAAGCGAAGGCGAAGAAACAACGCTGAACGGGACCAGCGGAGGCGAAGGAGGCTCAGAGCAGCGTGTTAGCGCGGTTTCTAGGGTGAGGACGGGTGCCGAGAACCCCGGGGCAAGCGCCATGTCCGTTATCGCCGCCTGACACGCTGGAGCGAGCTCTGGGGCTGGAGCCGACACTGGAGCGAGCTCTGGGGCAGGAGCCCTTCCCGGGCTAAACTGGGGATCAGGAGCTCTCCGTGGGCTAAACGTGGAATCTGTAGCCCTTCCCGGGCTAAACTGGGGATCAGGAGCCCTCCGTGGGCTTAACGAGGAATCAGGAGCCCTCCGTGGGCTTAACGAGGAATCAGGAGCCCTTCCCGGGCTAAACGAGGAATCCGGAGCCCTTCCCGGGCTAAACGAGGAATCCGGAGCCCTTCCCGGGCTAAACGAGGAATCCGGAGCCCTTCCCGGGCTAAACGAGGAATCCGGAGCCCTTCCCGGGCTAAACAAGGAATCCGGAGCCCTTCCCGGGCTGAACTGGGGATCTGCCGGCTGCCTTGGGTGAGCCGCGGACTGTGGCGGGCCGGTTCTGGCTCGGGACCGGACACTCCCCAGACACCGGAATACACCTTCTCTCCAACACAGTCCGTTCTGGCTCGGGACCGGACACTCCCCAGACACCGGAAGACACCTTCTCTCCAACACAGTCCAGTGGTGTCTGGGAGGTCCAAGGGGCGATGGGAGTTGGCCCCAAGCCAGAACAGATGGTTGAGGGTGGCGTCATCCATCGCCGTCACCGCTGCGAGCTTGCAAAACTCCCCGGCGTACTCGTAGAAGGGGAGATCCCGGCGAGCGAGGATGGAGAAACACGCAGCCGATTGCATGCCGTCGGTGTGGGTCCAATCTTCTGTCACAGTACAGAAGGAGACCAGGGACGGAGAGGTAAAGTGAACAGTGCTTTATTGAACAGGTGCTGGGAGAGAGAGTGAGATGGAGAGCAAACTGGTTAGAGCAACAGTCTATGGAATGGAAGGGATCGGGCTCACGTGATGAAGGGTTCCTTGGTGGATTGGGCTGAAGAGGCTGGCACAGAGACAGGACGGTATCAGGATGGCGTCCGGGTTCAGTGAGTCAGGTAAGGAGTAGCGTAGTAAACTGTAGATCGGATGGTGAGTGACTGAAAGGAGCGTGCTTTTGAAGGTGGCTTGATTGGTGGCAACAGGTGCAGGTCATCAGAATCCAGGTGAGTGAGATCTGGTGAGATTGGTGATTGTTAATGTGAACTGGTGTGAGCCGAGGAGGATTCTGGGATCTGGAGTCCAGCGCTGGTGGCAGATGACAGCTACTCCCTGACAGTAGCACTGTGATCTGGACATACATGGAGGCTGTTCTCATTTGTCCAGAGTGCCAATTCATGTTTCAATAATCTTGTTTTCCTTAAGTTCCACATATTCATGGAGCAAATGTTCCTTTAATTACCATTTCCTTAATTACATTCTGCAAAATTAACAAGAAATAAAAGATGCTACAGTATAATGACACCAGGGTAGTTTACATAAATTTTGTTAGGCTGTATCAAACATAAAATAAGAAACATTTGCATCAATAATTTTGGGTTGGCACTCAAATTAAACATATATATTGGAAAACCTTTAAATGAATATGTTTCTTCACATTATGCTATATATGTGTTCTATTGGTCCTTCTTAAGATTTTTGTTGATGTGTTATTAAAGAATACAGTATTGTCTGTTCACTGCAAATATGTAACAATATCAACAAGATCAGGGTAACTTACTATAATTGGCTGGCAGCCCTGCTTCCAGTACAATGTGTTGTCAATCTGTACATAATAGGCTACTGTGTTTTCTACAATACAAATAGTTATTGTGATTTTCCACAGGACATTAGCAGTTAACTGTGATTTTATATAAGCTGTTTCTTGCTACTGTGATTCTGTACAGGACATTCCTGTTTACTGTGAATTTTACAATACTTCTGTTTTTACTGCTACTTAGACTGAATATATAGTATTGTACTGTGAACTTCTATACAGTAATTTCCTGTGCACTAACACAGTAAATCACTGTAAATTTCACATGAATGTTTTACAGTGTAGTTCAAAATTTTCATATTTTATCTGCTTTAACCACTTGAGTTGGGTCGAAGAGGTTTAATTCAGATCATATTCATCTTTAGTCTGTTTCATCAGCATATCGAGATTGAGATTGAGATACCGAACGAATGTTAGAAAGATGAAGTGACATGACGTGAAGTATCTCACTCTATTGCCATCCTTGCCTGTTCCTCACGGAGAAGTGATATGCAAAGAGTGACGAGACAGCAAGTAGCTGCGTTTTATATACAAGGAGGTGGGACTTCCTAATCACTGCAATGATTGGTCTGTCATGATTGGTGCTTCCGCAATCGATCACGCCTGGGGCGTTCCCATAGTGAGATACCTCACTTCATGTTATCAGAGAACCTGAGTTATGTTAGTAACCTAATGTTCAGCTACATGAAAAGATCAAAGAGATTTATAATTTCTGATTCTGATGTGTTTTATCTCCATCAGATTCCCATCAGCTCACTCTGGATCCAAACACAGCACATAAACGCCTCCATCTGTCTGAGAGCAACAGATTGATTACTGCCACTGACACAGATCAGCCGTATCCTGATCATCCAGACAGATTTGATTATTGGTCTCAGATGTTGTGTAGAGAGAGTGTGTGTGGACGCTGTTACTGGGAGCAGGAGTGGAGTGGAGGTGATGGTGTGGATATATCAGTGTCATATAAGAGCATCAGCAGGAAAGGAGACGCTAAAGAGTTTGCATTTGGATTTAATGATCAGTCCTGGAGTTTGTACTGCACTCACTCCAGATACACATTCAAACACAATAACATACGGACTGATCTCCCTGTAAAGTCCATCAGCAGCAGAATAGGAGTGTTTGTGGATCACAGTGCAGGAACTCTGTCCTTCTACAGCGTCTCTGACACAATGAGCCTCATCCACACAGTCCAGACCACATTCACTCAGCCGCTCTATCCTGGGTTTGGTGTTTACAGAGGATCATCAGTGAAACTGTGTTGATGAATCAGAATAGACTGACGAGAGACTCTACCCATAATGCTTTGAGTTGCATGATAAATCAGTAACAGTAGACGTTATAGAGTCTCTTCTATTCTCTTTATGACATTAATACTGCAGCTGAACTTCTGTCACTGAAATAACATGAATCAGAAAAATGTGTGTAATATATCCTCATATAGACAGTAAGATCAGTGTGTGTGTGAGTCCTGCTGAGTGACCATGTGTTTCTGTGCTTTTCTCAACCTCTGTTTGTGTTGATTTGAAATCAGATTTTAGTTTTTAATGTAGTCACATCAGTCATTTTTGTTATTACTATCAAAATTTCCCTTTAATTCAAATGATCACACACATTCAATAAATAATTTTCATTAATCACCTTTTGTAATCATGAGCCACTGTTTTTATTGTCATGTATTTAATTGTTAACCACACATTTAATGGCTAACCACGGAATTAGTTTTTATTTTTGAGTGTGTGTATTCAGTAGTTTCAAAGTCTCTTTAAGCCAAGTCATTTAACTCGGCAGCCATCTTTGAAATGCCTCTCAGGCAGCTATTTCAGTTATGCAAGTGTAGCTTATATCTCTTTGAATGGGGAAACATCAAATTCTCCAAAACCGTTCACAAAGCTTACGATTCATACTTGAAATTAATTTATCAAAGAAATCTGACTACAATTGTCTCATAAATATTGTTTTTTATGTTTAAATAGTGTCAAAAAAGCTTATTTTTTAGGCTAGACCAGGCAATGTTCATGCGCAGTCCTGATAACACTGACTGTTTCTATAGCAACCAGAGCTTCTAATAGCAGCTGCAGTGAAGTGAGGACTTTATCAATTAGTGATTGGCTCTTTTATTCAGAAGGCAGGCCTATTCCGCCATATTGCGCGTTGGACTTTCTCCAATTCATAAGTAATATGACTGCACTGTTTTTGTATATATAAAGTCTTTGGTAGTTCAGCAGTTACCTCACTGGCTGGAGTGGCAGATCAGCTGACCTATCAGTGGATGGTGGCAGGTCATGTGACCGGTCAGTGGCAGATCCTGCCAGTCAGCTGAAGACTGAAGCTCCACTCCTTTTAGAAAACAGATCCATCAGTGTGACCATGAAGGAACTGTAAATCTAGACACAATTTTCATCCTGCAGTACAAGTGTAGTAATCAGGATGCAGTATTACTGCAGTTTTTAAGGCTGTTGTGCTGTTTCCCTGTAACTTGTATTGGTTTGGTTTGTTTATTTATATAGCACTGCTAAAAACAACTGAGGTTGGACCAAAGTGCTTTACATAGTATCAGTACAAAAGCAGCAAACAGACAAAAATAAAAGATACACGTATTAACAAATCAAACATCATAGGCACCACATTTACCCCATACAAGTTTGGCTGTTGTAGGCTTCCAGAACTAAGTGAGCTTTCAGCAGGTTCCTGAAAAATGATAAGGACGTAGCAGATCTAATAGATAAAGGCAACTCATTCCATAATCTCGGTCCCATAACTGCAAAAGCACAATCGCCTTTTTGAAGGCGGTTTGTCCTTGGAACTGTAAGTAATTTTTGGTTTTCTGACTGCAGTGCTCTAAGGGGATTATAAGGGATCATCAGATTAGTAAGGTACATGGGGGCCTTATTATTTAAAGCTTTATATACAAACATTAAAATCTTATATTTGATTCTAAAATGAACAGGGAGCCACCGCAAATGTGCTAAAACTGGTGTAATGGACTCAGATTTCTTGACCCTCTTTAAGAGCCTCACCGCCAGATGCCACCATATAGAGAATTACAAAAATCAAGACGTGATAAAACAAAAGTATGAATGACTCTTTCAAGGTCTACATTTGATAAGAAAGGTTTAATTTTTGCTAAAAGACGCAGATGATAAAAGCACCACTGAATTGATTTGCTTTTCCATATTTAATTTGTCATCGATTATGAAACCTAAATTTCATACCGACGTTTTACAGTACGGTGTCGCTCGAATCTAAAAGGACCTTGGCAGAGTCATTTGACTGGCCAAATAAAATGACCTCTGTTTTGCCCTCGTTTAACATTAAAACATTTTTCGCCATCCAGTATTCTTTGAATGTTTGTCTGAGAATGACATTTAGTTGACATTTTATGCTTTATAGATTCTAAGACACGCCGGTTTTACACACGTGACTCAAACACAGAACCAGGAAACAGGAATCACATGAGCTCAGGGAAAAAGAAAGTGAAAGTGTAGTTGAGCTGTTGTGTGTTTGTGTCTCTGTATTTATGCAGTAAAATGATTTATTATTTTAAGCCTGTTTATTGTTGATGATCACATTATTTTTCATATGCATCTGCTTACATATGAGATCGCTCGTTTCTATGTCTTCCTAGTCTGTGTTTTTGATCGGGAGATTGTGTACTCATTCAGGAGATGTGTAATAGCGCCTAGAGCGTATAACAGTGAAAACACAGAAAAGTCTGTGTTTGGCGGGGAAAGACTTAATATGTGGCTCCAGTATCACTGGCAAAGAATCAAACTGAGCCACTGACATCCTGAAGTAAACTTTGAATCGCTCGGGATATTCCTGCAGCTCCTTGATAAGGAGGTGGAACTCTTCTTCCTCTCTACCCAATCTCAGGATTGGATGGACCCAATCTTTCCTCTTTCTATTTTTAAGAAGAGAGAGGACAACAAAATCAAGGACCTTTACTCATTTAATTGCCACATGTGTTTGTCATTAGTTTGCCCTGTATTTAAGTTGCTCTATATCACCCTTCAGTTGTTGGTTGTTGCTTGTGTTTTACACACTGTTGCATTTGTTGGACCTTTGTGTGTGGATTATCTTATTACAATTAACTTTGTATTTGAAACCTGGGACTTGTCATCATCTTTGAGCCTTTTAACTGTGACAGAACAGCCGACCTTAAGAAATGGACAAAGTTTGTTGCTGTGGTCCAGAGGGGCTACGATTCGTTGGATTATACTTTGGAGATTTGATGTCTCGTCATTAAAACTCCTTTTGATGATGAGACTCTCAAATCCCTGTTCTGGATCAGGCCCAACTACCACCATCCTGTAGACCTCCCAGACACTACAGGACTAGATTGAAGGGAGGCCATCGTTCAGTGTCTGGAGAGCCTCTATCCCTTATCCAAACTACAGCCAGACCCAGAGCCCAGCCCACCTCCACCCGCCGTGAAGAGTGAGCCAGAAGAACGCAATGAAGAGAGGACTGCACCAACCATTGCTCTGGAGCCCGGAGCCCCAGAGTGAGTCTGACCAGGGGTGTGAGTCAGCAACATCAGCAGCAGAGGGAATACTTAGGGAATATTCATAGTAAAACCATGGTTAATTTCCTCAAACGTTGTGTAGTTGTGTGCCCTAGCTCCCTCTAAACCTATTATAAAAGGATATGAATATTTGTCTGCTAAATTACTACTGTAACTTTACAATAGATAATAATGATGTTAGCAAATAGTAATTTAAGTGATTATAGTAAATACTGCTAACAGATGCTAGCAGTTTAATGCTAAGTAAACAAAACTACAATAACCTATTTACAGATGTAACTGACCTGCACTTGAAGTCCTGAACAGGTGAGTAGTTTTGCTTCTCTGCTCCACCTGGGCGCCTCCACTCAATTTTTAAAGTCTCTCGCATTGATTATTCTGATTGAAACTGTTTGGCGAAGGCGTGGAGTGCGCGCCAACCCGAATGGTAGCGTTGCCAGTCAAGACTAACGGATTCATGATTTATTATTGAATGGCGAATCCTTTAGTACATTGGCAGGCAATAATAATAATAATAAAACATAGGGCAGCGGGCCAGATCATCTGCCAGGCCACAGGGAATTCTCCTGGTTCTCCCGATGGCCAGTCCAAGCCTCGTCTGCACCCTGGGATCCATTGGCTCCTTCTACCCCGGAGGTCGTCGGCCACATCTACATCTTGGCTCCTCCCTCCATCGACTCCGCCGTGAGCTACCATTATGGCTGAGCTCTGGGTATGACCAACTGGCCATTCCTCCCGTCATCGAATCCATGGCTGCTTCACCCATTGGCTCTTCCGTGGTCTTCTCATTCTGTCTGTCTGCCCGTTTTCACCATCCCTTTGCCATTTCCTCATCCTCCTCCTAAGCCATCTTCCTCATCTTTGCTTCACGGTGCAAGGTTGCGCCTTCCAGCAGAGGGCGTAATGTTACAGATTTTCAGTTATTTTGTCTTAGTTTCTGTTTTCATGGATTTTTACTTTGTTTTCACTAGTTCCCGTTGTCCTTTGTTCTAGTTTCCCACTATGTATTAGTTGTCATGGTTACTCATTTAATTGTCACAGGTGTTTGTCATTAGTTCCTTCATTTGCCCTGTATTTAAGTTGCTGTATTTCACCCTTTAGTTGTCAGTTGTTTGTGGCTAGTTCACACTGTTGTGCCTGTTTATTTCTTGTTTAAAAAAAAACCCTCATTTGTATTTTTAATTGGCTTTCATCATCTTCATCTTTGGACCTTCTGTGACAATCTTAGAGTAAGTTAATATTTCAATAATTCAACAATGCATACATATGTTTACAGTTCTGTGATGTAAGTTAATGGTCATAATGACATGCAGGTAAACAAATAAAATATTTATAGTGTACGAGTGTTAAGTGTTGATCATTTGTTTTGCATTATTATGATTTAATTATTAGCTTTTTATCAACTGACCTGAAGTAATTCTGTAGTAATAAGAATGCAGCATTGCTGCAGTTTTTAAGGCTGTTGTGCTGCTTCTCTGTAAGTTGTATTCTTTGAGTGTTTGTCTGAGACTGACATCTAGTAGACATTTCATGATTTACAGACTCGCAGACACGCCTGTTTTACACACGTCTCTCAAACACAGAACCAGGAAACAGGAATCACATGACTTAAGGGAAAGCGAAACTGAAGTGTAGTTGAGCTGCTATTTGTTGTGTCTCTGTATTAATGCAGTAAAATGGCAGAAGCCAGATTTTCTCAGGATGAGTTCACGTGTCCAGTGTGTCTGGATCTCCTGAAGGATCCAGTGACCATCCAGTGTGGACACAGTTACTGTAAGTGCTGTATTACAGGCTGCTGGGATCATGAGGATCAGAAGAGAGTCTACAGTTGCCCTCAGTGCAAACAGACCTTCAGTCCAAGACCTGCTTTAGCTAGAAACACCATGCTGACTGAACTGGTGGAGAGACTGAAGAAGACTAAACTACCCGCTGACTGTTCCTGCTGGAGCTGGAGATGTGCAGTGTGACGTTTGTACTGGAAGAAAATACAAAGCCGTCAAGTCCTGTCTGGTGTGTCAGGAATCTTACTGTCAGAATCACCTCGAACAACATGAGAGTTGGTTTAAAGGAAAGTGACTGATGCCACTGGACGACTGCAGGAGATGATCTGCCAGAAACATGCGAAACATCTGGAGATGTACTGTATTACTGACCAACAATTCATTTGTGTGCTGTGTACAAAATATGAACATAAAAACCATGACACTGTATCAGCTGCAGCACAGAGGACAGAGAAACAGGTGATTAATACTAGCGATCAAGTTAATACTCAGTGTAGTGATCCAATAGTCTGTTTATTTTCTGTATAGAGTCAGAGCTTAATTACACAAAACACAGAAACACTTTCAGTTTGAAGCTCTATGTCTGTGTCAGTTTCACCTTTATAATACTTACTCTTGTAGTGTGAAACAGGCCTTAATCTTCATGTTAATTCATGTACGATGGTGGTAAACGATCACCCCTTCTGGAGTTTGAACCTACAGCTATTAGTTATCAGTTCCACTTTTCCTGGATTCATCTGTTCACATGATGATTTAGTGCTAGTAGTTTTCTGTGAGATTCACTATCATTTGTTTGTCCTGCAGAAGCAGCTGAAGAAGACACAGAAGACATTCCAGCAGAGACTCCAGCAGAGAGAGAAAGATCTTCAGCAGCTGAGAGAGGCTGTGGAGTCTCAGAAGGTGAGTCTGGAGAAGAAGAGAAGTTTGTCTCAGTCTCAGTTCAGACTCACTGAAGCTGAATCACTGTGTGTCCTAACAGCGCTCTGCACAGACAGCAGTGGAGGACAGTGAGAGGGTCTTTACTGAGCTCATCCGCTCCATTGAGAGCAGCCGCTCTGAGCTGTTACGGCTGATCAGAGATCAGGAGAAGACTGCAGTGAGTCGAGCTGAAGGACGACTGGAGCGACTGGAGCAGGAGATCAATGATCTGAGGAGGAGAGACGCTGAGCTGGAGCAGCTTTCACACACACAGGATCACATCCAGTTCCTGCAGGTAACAGAGATCTAGAAGAACAGGAGTGTCTTATTATATAATCATCAGTCAGACTCTCATTCTTTTGAAAGAGATGCCGCTTACAAATAGCTTTCAGCTCTGGAAATTTCTTAGGAATCATTTCTCTGAGCTCTTTCTTCAGGAAGATATATTTACCTGTCAAACACCACTAGTGCCACCAACAGTTCAAAACTTCACTAACATTTCAACTTTTTACCTCATTTTTTCTGATTTATTACATCATGGTGAAATCAATGAACTCAATAGTACCATTCCTAAAACTGATTTTTATTAACATGTAACACATTCATTAATTCATTCATTTAGTTTTAATTGATATGGACATCACAATTTTATTGGTCGAACCATATGCATTTGCATGCTAATTTTCAACACCTGTCCATGGGGGGAAAAACAATATTAATGATAACAATACACAAAAAAGTAATAATATCAATACTAATAATAAAAGGTAAAGAAGAAAGTATACCATGCAATTACAAAAAAGAACAAAACGCGTCTCCGTGTGGACGGGGCCTTTATTTAATAAGATACTGTGATTAACAGTGTCAAAGGCCTTTTTTAGGTCCAGGAACACTGCCCCGACAACATTTCCTTTATTCAATGAGACTTTAATTTTTTTCAAGCAAATAGCAGTTTGCTATTTCAGTGGAATATTTGTCTCTAAATCCAAACTTCTGTGGATGAAGCAACTGGTTAGACTCTAAATGTTTCACTAACTGTGAGTGGCAAATACTAGAATCTGTAGCTCTAATGTGATATAATGAAACGAGAAGAATGAAGCTGATGCTGTGAAAGTGCTGGATTGCGGTGAGTTACTAACGATCAGTCAAGTCAACAAGAGTCGCACAAATCTGATAGTCATGCAGGATATTAGGTGAAGTGTGAAGCTGAATGCAGGATATTAGGTGAAGTGTGGAGCTGATGAGTTTTGATTTCTGTTTTCTGTAGAGTTTCCAGTCTCTCTCAACACCTCCTGAATCTACAGACATAAATGACGATCTCTTCATTTCTCTCTTCTCTTCTGATGACCTGAGAGAATATGTCCATCAGCTGAGAGACAAACTGGAGGATTTCTGCAAAGAGGAGCTCAAGAAGGTCTCAGACAGAGGTAAAGTCCTGGAGATTCATCTGCTCTCAGAAACGAGTCCATCATCATCTCATATCATGGAGAACATCATATTAGAAATGTCTTAGGAATGGATGCAAGATCATGAGAATCATACTGTTCATGTCTGTTGATTTCCACAGTCACATTCACCAGGACCAGGAACGACTTCCTACAATGTAAGTCAGTAAGACAACAAGCAGAAAAACTCACTGAGTGTGTTCATGTTCTTCCTGTAGAAGGTGAAAGAAGAGTTTTATAATTGATGATGTAAATGATGATTTGCACAGCATATCTGGTCATCTGTATTGAGATGCTGATGGTATACTGAACATGAAGAGTTCAGCTACATGAAAAGACCTAACAGATTCATAATTCCTGATTCTGATGTGTTTTATCTCCATCAGATTCCCATCAGCTCACTCTGAATCCAAACACAGCACATAAACGCCTCCATCTGTCTGAGAGCAACAGAGTGATTACTAACACTGGCACACTCCAGCTGTATCCTGATCATCCAGAAAGATTCGATGAGTATCTTCAGGTGTTGTGTAGCGGGAGTGTGTGTGGACGCTGTTACTGGGAGCAGGAGTGGAGTGGACGTGTGTTTATATCAGTTTCATATAACAGAATAAGCAGGAAGGGAGGTAATGAGTGTGTGTTTGGATCTAACGATCAGTCCTGGAGTTTGATCTGCTCTCCCTCCAGTTACTCATTCACACACAATAACATACGGACTGATCTCTCTGTAAAGTCCATCAGCAGTAGAATAGGAGTGTTTGTGGATCACAGTGCAGGAACTCTGTCCTTCTACAGCGTCTCTGACACAATGAGCCTCATCCACACAGTCCAGACCACATTCACTCAGCCGCTCTATCCTGGGTTTGGTGTTTACAGAGGATCATCAGTGAAACTGTGTTGATGAATCAGAATAGACTGACGAGAGATTCTACCCATAATACTTTGAGCTGCATGATAAATCAGTACCAGTGAGATGTTATAGAGTCCCTTCTTTTCTCTTCATGACATTAATACTGCAGCTGAACTTCTGTCACTGAAGTAACATGTCTGAATAAATGTACTAAATCCTCATATAGACAGAAAGATCAGTGTGTGCGTGTGTGTGAGTCCTGCTGAGTGACCATGTGTTTCTGTGCTTTTCTGAAACTCTCGATTGCTTGATTGATTTATGACAAACATTTTACAAATTAGTCAGATTTAAATGATTACAAAATATTATCATATTTCCATAAGAGTGTTAAATTTGACAAAGACCAAGGAGAGGGAGTGGTCATGATGAAACTTCCAAACATTTGGTATCTCTAAAAAGCCCTGAATGTGCTCTCTACAGGACATCCTGACTTAAAACTGTGTCATGCAAGTTCTCAGAGTAATTCATTAAAATATATAAAATCCACTACAGAGGACAAAAGTCTATTCCTGGATCCCAGGTGGGTAAGATGTGTATGTAAATTATTTGTTTTACTTCAGATGTTATTTGCAATGTTTATGGTCTTTTGGGGCAGGATAAGCAATATATTAAGTGAGTGATATTTAGTGAGTGAGTCAGCGACGCACTGATGATACAGGAAACTGATCCAACACAAAATATATTTATTTATGTACGTAATTATGCAGGAAATATTAAACATAAACATATATCTGGTATAAGTTATGAAATTGATTTGAATATGCAATGAATAATACAATTCAAGCCTCTGTTACTATATGGCTCTATATTGTATTGAAATTCAAAGCTTATCAGGCATCATCTTGGAAATAAAGCTTCATGTCTTTAAGTCTGTACCGTAAGTAGTCAGTGTTATTTTTCTGAATAAGTTATGATGTGTATATTTTTAATGTCCTGATTGAGCAACATCTATTTCAGACTCTATTTAAAATTCTATGGCGTTTTAGCATTACCGTTTCCATAAGAATAAAATTGTATGCATAATTATTAATTTAGCCATCTTTAAATCATTAAATCAACCAGTTCTCTATTATAGATCAGTAATATTTACAAAGTTTGCCCAATTCATATGTCATTAATAGTGGCTCACTTCCATGATTTAGTACGATTGCGTTCACATCAGAAGTATACCATGCGCACCCGAGTTCAGAAAACAGCGTTCACATTATCCAATAGAACCGAACTCTGATGTCAAACGAACCCGGGTACACACCAAAAGTGCTCGTGTGAAAGCCCCCTGAAATCATTTAGTTTTTAATGTAGAATCACATATAATTTTCATTATTACAATCAGAATTACCTTTTAATTCAAATAAACACACTCAATATTTTTTTTCATTATTCACCTTACGTAGCCCTGACCCTTTTCAGTGTTTTGTGTTCTTATGTCTTCCGGTGTCACGACTCGAGTCAGTGTTTTTTGTCATGCATTTAATTGTTAAACACACATTTAACTGTTAACCTTGACATATCTCAGAGGGAGTTAATATTTCAATAATTTAACAACACATTTGCATGTTTACGGTTCTCTAATGTTCATACTGACATGCAGGTAATCAAATAAAATATGTATATAGTTTTAAGCCTTCATTCTTTTTATTTTATTTTTTATAATTTTATGATTATTAGCTTTTTATCAACTTACAAACCCACTGCAGTTCTTACAGTAAGCCCAGTTGGAGAAACCCTAATGTTTAATGCGTTTTCTCATTATATACAATGTATCTATAAACTAAATCTAATTTGCATATTAATGTGTTTTTGGGGCAACATGTAACGAAAAAACGAGTGTAATAATGGGAGTAATAATTGACAAGATTTTCATAATAATATATAATATTTCATAGAATATAGAAATATAATTTCTTTCCCTGTTCATTTGTTATGTCTCCCAAAATGCGTAATAAACATGCTTTTAGTCCCGGTGTCCTCATATGAGGACATGTATGAAATCAACATCCTGTTTCGTAACAGAAAGTCATATTTTGATTTGAAATGCCATAACATTTTCCTGAGATGTTGATTTATGACAAACAATTTGAAAATTAGCCAGTTTTAAATGATCATTACAAAATATTATCATATTTCCATAAGGGTGTTAAATTTGGTCACTAAATTAATGTCAGTCATTTTTAAAGAGGGAGTGGAGGGAGTGGTCATGATGAAACTTCCAAACATTTGGTATCTCTAAAAAGCCCTGAATGTGCGACATCCTGAAGAGTAATTCATTAAAATATATAAAATCCACTACAGAGGACAAAAGTCTATTCCTGGATCCCAGGTGGGTAAGATGTGTATGTAAATTATTTGTTTTACTTCAGATGTTATTTGCAATGTTTATGGTCTTTTGGGGCAGGATAAGCAATATATTAAGTGAGTGATATTTAGTGAGTCGACGCACGACGCACTGATGATACAGGAAACTGATCCAACACAAAATATATTTATTTATGTACGTAATGAAATATTAAATATTAAACATAAACATATATCTGGTATAAGTTATGAAATTGATTTGAATATACAATGAATATTACAATTCAAGCCTCTGTTACTATATGGCTCTATATTGTATTGAAATTCAAAGCTTATCAGGCATCATCTTGGAAATAAAGCTTCATGTCTTTAAGTCTGTACCGTAAGTAGTCAGTGTTATTTTTCTGAATAAGTTATGATGTGTATATTTTTAATGTCCTGATTGAGCAACATCTATTTCAGACTCTATTTAAAATTCTATGGCGTTTTAGCATTACCGTTTCCATAAGAATAAAATTGTATGTATTTTGAATTAATTATTACTTTAGCCATCTTTAAATCATTAAATCAACCAGTTCTCTATTATAGATCAGTAATATTTACAAAGTTTGCCCAATTCATATGTCATTAATAGTGGCTCACTTCCATGATTTAGTACGATTGCGTTCACATCAGAAGTATACCATGCGCACCCGAGTTCAGAAAACAGCGTTCACATTATCCAATAGAACCGAACTCTGATGTCAAACGAACCCGGGTACACACCAAAAGTGCTCGTGTGAAAGCCCCCTGAAATCATTTAGTTTTTAATGTAGAATCACATATAATTTTCATTATTACAATCAGAATTACCTTTTAATTCAAATAAACACACTCAATATTTTTTTTCATTATTCACCTTACGTAGCCCTGACCCTTTTCAGTGTTTTGTGTTCTTTTGTCTTCCGGTGTCACGACTCGAGTCAGTGTTTTTTGTCATGCATTTAATTGTTAAACACACATTTAACTGTTAACCTTGACATATCTCAGAGGGAGTTAATATTTCAATAATTTAACAACACATTTGCATGTTTACGGTTCTCTAATGTTCATACTGACATGCAGGTAATCAAACAAAATATGTATATAGTTTTAAGCCTTCATTCTTTTTATTTAATTTTTTATAATTTTAAGATTATTAGCTTTTTATCAACTTACAAAGCAACTGTATGCACGGTTTTTACCTTGAAATATCAGTTTCTGGATTATTCTGATGGCACACTGACTTCTAATGAGGCGAATGGCTTCTGTTTCCCAAACGACTGTTCTGGAAGAATGTAAGTTTGGTGAGCGGATTGCTTTACGGCAGCAATAAATGCAAGTGTACAGCTGGAATATTCCACACGCAGGTTGCCAGATTGACGACACCAACAGGAACGAGCGCACTTGACTATGAATGAAATTAAATACGCTGTGTTTTCCGCCAACTGGCAACCCGGGGTCCCGAAATACAATTGGGTCAACTGGCAGTGGGCGGGTTTCACAAACCAAAACAGAGACCGACATTCCGGCCCAGAACGCACATTTTCAAATGAGAATAACTGACTGTAGCATTGTTTTTCAGATAAACAAGTATGTAAACTGAGCATTTTTCTTAAATATCTGCAAACATATTATGGTATTTTTATGCTTTAGTAGAGTCAAAAACTTACATACAGCACCTTTAACATATTGTATGGCTGCAAGCTAATTTAACATTGGCAATGAGTAAACTGCTATTCTTAGCACAAGTCATTATTATATTACTCACCATGTCCGATCTGGACTCAGACGAACAGGTTCAGCTTTTCATAGAAAACGCCGGCAAATATCTTGATCCGGACAATGTTCCAGTTGTGCTCAGAAGTTCGCGACTGGCCAATAAATCAACTCAAGACCGGCCTGCTGAGAAAATACTCGCGATGCTGTACAGGCATAACATCCAGACTCCTTTCAGAATCAAACATGAAGAACTCTCAATTCTTCCTGGAAAACATCTCAGAAATGCCCGCGACTCCATCGACTCCAACACCATCCGGCTCCAGGAAGGCCACTGCCAAAGAAAGCACTGCTCTCGTTCTACCAACCCACTGGCTCCGAAGAAAAGGTCAGCGAGACCTGGCAACATCGCACCGTTCGAGTCAACAGAGGATCCTGTGCTGTCAGCCCTTCAGTGCATTCAAATATCCTAACCAGCTTGGACGCTAGGATCCAAGTTCTGGAAAATCAGCCCTCCTCTTCTTTCCACACAACTTCGTCGACGCCTGCTCCCATGGCTCCCGTTGCTGCTGCAGCTGCTGCTCTCTTGACATCATCCACCATGGGACTTGCTGACCTTCTACTGTGCAGGTCTCTAGCTACGGCTCTCCAAGCACCCACTATAGGGGCCCCCTTTTTTCCACCAACCACTGCTATCTCTCCCCAGCTGCGCAGTCAGATCCTCACAGGTAATGATGTTAATCTGGTTAAAATCCTGCTGTGCTCAAAGGGCCAAGATAAACGCGTAGTTGACTACGGAGACATATCTGTACTGTTAAAAGATAATTACCAACAGCTGTCAAATTGTTTAACTGTGCCTGAGTTTAACATTGCTTTTGAAGTATTTAGAGACGTAGATACCTATTTAGCAATTATCTCAGACCTTGCCTTGACTTTTGGGGGGACTCCGTTCTACAAGTACCATAATTCTTTTTTGGCTAAGGCAGCTATGTACATTCAACGGTTCAACCAAAGACTGGACTGGTCCATGGTAGACTTGGCTTTAATAAGCAGACATTTTTTCGGTCATAGCGCCTTGTCTTGCTCCTTATGTGGTTCATTTGCGCATACTCCTTCTTTGTGCCTGAGAATTGCTAATCCTCTGGCAGGCCACTTACCTAAAGACGACGCAGCAGAAAAGCTTACCCTAGTGATTCATACTCTTATGTGTCATAATTTTAACGAAGGTGTGTCCAGGTTTCCTAATTGTAAGTGCATTCATGCTTGCAGTTATTGTGGAGACGGACATCCCAAGTCTATGTGTCCTCGGAGAATGCACATTTCAAAAAAGAGAAAATAAAGCCTTCTACGCCTGTCAATGTTCCTGAACTTGACAAAGCTTTGAGGAAGCATCCCAATCGCTGTTTTGTGCATTATGATGCCAGCACTAAGGGGCCAACGTTTTGCCAATGAGCAAATTTTCAGAGGCCCTGCGCTGGCAGCCCACTGGGGGCCCTTAGGCTAGCCCTAAGTGGGCCCGTAAAGGACCAGTGCAGGCTTGTTTGCAGGGAATAGATTTGAGGAAACAGAATAAAACCACCATCAGAAGCCACAAAGATAAACATGCCTTGATTATAACTTGCCTGCTGAGCATTTAAGACAGTTTATAGTTGAATCTTACCTAGAACTCGATAGGTTGTGTAATGACTACGTACACGGCAGCTTCATAAAGGAGGCTGAACCCCTCGTTCGGCTGCATTTGTAGCAGCACCAGTCTGAAAGAAATAACCACTGTAAAGATGAGGTGAGAGCCAAGATTCTCTACGATCAAGTGATTGTAAATCACTGTATTATGATGGGATGGCCATTTAGTAAAATGATAGAAGGTAGTTTTAAGTTCTAATAGAAAACTCAATATTATGGTCGTGTTTCTATTAAATACATGTTAAAGGTGACAGCTGTGCTTGCAAAGATGGATCGTGCAGCATTATGCAAAGATCTCAGTACTGTACTTCTCCAATAAAAACGCTGAGCAAATAATTTAATTAAAAAAAATTTTCTTTCAAAATCGCACTGAGCAAGAGCGCAAACATAGGCTCAATTTGGGTTAATCATGCAGCACTAGTCCGGTCACACAACAAGCGCTGGCTTCGTAATCCAGCGATGTGACTTAAACACGTGTGTGAATAACCTTGCAAAGAATAAATTCTACACCCAACCGCCACGAGTGCATAAAACAATGAAATACTCACAATGATGTGGGCTGATGTAGTGATGAAGACAGAATGCTGAAGGAGACTAGCAGCCGTGTATTTGATTGCAGGCCCGGAGAGTCTTCGATGAAAGTTTATCTGAGCGTCAGGCAAGACTCAATGAACAACAAACACGAGGAAGCAGGATGCTTTTGAGATTTGAATCGTAAGATATAGCTCTCCATTAGTGAAAATAATTTACGATATAATTTAGTGATTGAGACGCGAGAGTTGACGTGACAGCTCGATGAGCATTCGGACTGATAGCGGACATGAACTTAAAATCCCCGCTAGTGTTTTACATTGCCATTGTGAAAATATTAACACTTTTACATCATAGTGGGACGATAAAACAACTGCAAACGTTTACTGTGAGATTAGTTCGTTGCACAATATTAACTATATAGCATGTATCGTGAAAGGGGCGCCATTTACACCATTGTTCACAGAACATTAATTTTAAATTATAAGTCGGTTAGTTTAAGAAAGTCGGGCTAAAGTTTTAAGTGACAGTATCCCTGAATGAGTAGGGAAAAT
>NW_015548215.1:11113-12177 GCF_001515605.1 Sinocyclocheilus anshuiensis | reverse complement strand
TCGGCTGTTGCAGCATCCCTGTGGATGGACAGGGCCAACCTGGTGGTGGTGGGGAGGATGGAGGGGAACGTCAGCATCGTCAACTGCGAAAATGAAACAGACAGTTCAGTACTTACATACTCCAGGTGTCAAGCAGTGATTGGTCAGACCTGTTAGTATGAATGAATGACGTGGCATTGGAGTCTTCCTGACAGAACTTGCGCTGACGCTTCCATTTCTAGAATTATTGATATATCAAAAACAGTCGAGAAATTGCACGATTCTATCAAATTAGATTCAGGCTGCAAATCCAAGCTGCATTTTTGGTCTCTTCTATGCGAAGGGTGGAACAGGATTTCTTTTTTTACAATGATTTAGTAGAGACTTCTATCGACCTCAGTTTCTTTACTGACGCCGCTCCTTCAATCGGATTCGAGGGTTTTTCCAATAATCGTTGGTTTGCAAGCACTTGGCCAAAGGAATTGTCGACTCTTCCTACTAACACACTATCAACAGCGCTGTTAGAATGATATCCTGTCGTCATAGCCTGCATTCTTTGGGGCAATCAGTGGTCCAGAAAACAAATTCTCCTCCTGTAATCTAATCTGATTTTTTTCCCTCTATCTCTCTCTTCTTCATATACAGTTCACTATTGCAAGCATTCTCTATCATGTATTTTGTATTTCTACAACTCATGTAAATCGTGAATTGTAATTATGTATGCATATACTGGATCTGTTCTGTACTCCAGGGGGCATGGCTGCATGGACAGGCATGGGGAGTTTTGCCCAGAACAGAACCATACTGCCAACACTAACTTTATGCTATATAATTGTAATAAATATACTTTGACGAAGTGGACCTGACTGAAATGGTACGTTTAATGCTAAGTTTAAAACAAGTTTGATTAAAAAAAAAAAAAGTAATCGAAAAATAATCGAAAAAGTAGTAAGAATAAATAAAAATAAAATGAGTAACCTAAATTGTTACTAACTTCAGTTTTCATCATATAATCTGTAATCAGTAACAGACTACAATTTGTTATTAATCTACTCAGCATTGCCTAACAGTGGATGGTGGCTGGT
>NW_015548215.1:6232-10843 GCF_001515605.1 Sinocyclocheilus anshuiensis | reverse complement strand
CATCCAGTGTGGACACAGTTACTGTAAGAGCTGTATTACAGACTGCTGGGATCAGGAGGATCAGAAGAGAGTCTACAGCTGCCCTCAGTGCAGACAGACCTTCAGTCCAAGACCTGCTTTAGCTAGAAACACCATGCTGGCTGAAATGGTGGAGAAACTGAAGAAGACTAAACTACCCGCTGACTGTTATGCTGGAGCTGGAGCAGCGATCAAGTTAATACTCAGTGTAGTGATCCAATAGTCTGTTTATTTCTGTATAGAGTCAGAGCTTAATTACACAAAACACAGAAACACTTTCAGTTTAAAACTGTACGTCTGTATCAGTTTCACTTTTATAATACTTACTCTTCTAGTGTGAAACAGGCCTTAATCTTCATGTTAATTCATGTACGATGATGGTAAACGATCATCCCTTCTGGAGTTTGAACCTACAGCCATTATTATCAGTTCCACTTTTACTGGATTAATCTGTTCACATGATGATTTAGTGCCAGTAGTTTTCTGTGAGATTCACTATCATTTGTTTGTCCTGCAGAAGCAGCTGAAGGAGAGGCAGAAGACGTTCCAGCAGAGAATCCAGCAGAGAGAGAAAGATCTTCAGCAGCTGAGAGAGGCTGTGGAGTCTCATAAGGTGAGTCTGGAGAAGAAGAGAAGTTTGTCTCAGTCTCAGTTCAGACTCACTGAAGCCTGAATCACTGTGTGTCCTAACAGCGCTCTGCACAGACAGCAGTGGAGGACAGTGAGAGGATCTTTACTGAGCTCATCCGCTCCATTGAGAGAAGCCGCTCTGAGCTGATACGGCTGATCAGAGATCAGGAGAAGACTGCAGTGAGTCGAGCTGAAGGACGACTGGAGCGACTGGAGCAGGAGATCAATGATCTGAGGAGGAGAGACGCTGAGCTGGAGCAGCTTTCTCACACACAGGATCATAGCCAGTTCCTGCAGGTAACACAGATCTACAAGAACAGGAGTGTCTTATTATATAATCATCAGTCAGACTCTCATCTGATCATCTTCTTTTGAAAGAGACGTCGCTTACAACTGGCTTTCAGCTCTGGAAATTTCTTAGGAATCATTTCTCTGAGCTCTTTCTTCAGGAAGATATATTTACCTGTCAAACACCACTAGTGCCACCAACAGTTCAAAACTTCACTAACATTTAAACTTTTTACCTCATTTTTTCTGATTGATTACATCATGGTGAAATCAATGAACTCAATAGTACCATTCCTAAAACTGATTTTTATTAACATGTAACACATTCATTGATTCATTCATTTATTCATTCATTCATTTAGTTTTAAATGATATGGACATCACAATTTTATTGGTCGAACCATATGCATTTGCATGCTAATTTTCAACACCTGTCCATGGGGGGAAAAACAATATTAATGATAACAATACACAAAAAAGTAATAATATCAATACTAATAATAAAAGGTAAAGAAGAAAGTATACCATGAAATTACAAAAAAGAACCCCCCCCAACACCACTAATAGTGGCTTGTGTGCTTGTCCTATGAGAGGTCTGATGCCTACTGACTAATTCAGAAAACAGCAGTGACACATGATTCTTCAGATAATTAAAATCAATAAAACTGTCAAAGCTAAGAAAGTTATTTATATATTTATTACATTATATATGATATGCCTGTTTATTAGGGGTGTGACGAGACACTTATCCCATGAGACGAGACGAGATACAAGACTGAAAACTGAAAAACACAAAATGCAAAAAAATCTAGATGCATTTTGAAATCAGCTTGTACTTTATGAAATTAAACTTCTGTTTTAATAAATTATATGCAGTAATAAACATGTAAACACTGCAAAATGTTCTGCCACAAACTCGACTGACAGGCGAGTAATTGCACAAAAAATTACAAATAGTATAAATAAAAATAAATAATTTATTATTATTCCTTTATTTAACCAGGAAATCACATTGAGATATTGCTATCTCTTCTTCCAGTGAGACCTGGTCAAGACGGCAGCACATAAAGTTTCATACAAAAAGAATCACAGAGACAGTACCACAAATTACACAATCACAATTCATACATAAAATCAGATCATGAAAAACAATTACAAGTATCCTTTAAAACATTATACAAAAGACATTTAAAAGTACTCAATGTTGGAAGTGTCAAGATTAATTAACTTTTGCAATTCATTCCAGGCCCAAGGAGCATAAACGGAGAAAGCACATTTACCAAATTTTGTCAATACCCTTGGAACTATTAACCGAATACAGGAACCTGATCTAGTACAACGACTATTTATATGGAAAGGTAACAAATTAGAAATATAAGATGGTAATTTGCCTAATAGAGCCTTTACGATAAATAAGTACATATGTAACTTTCTCCTTTGATGTAAAGATAACCAATCTAAAGATTCATACAAAATGCAATGATGCGTCCGTGACTCTGCACCAGTGACCAAACGTAATGCTGCATGATAAACATAATCTAATTTTCTAAGTAAAGAAGTAGCTGCATGCATATATAAATGATCACCATAATCAATTATTGATAAAAAATGTACTCTCTACTAATTTCTTGTGGGCCTTATAAGGGAAACAGTTTTTATACGATAAAAGAAGCCTAGTTTTTGTCTAAGCGTTTTCAACAACTTATCAATATGTATATCAAAAGCTAATCTTTCATCCATCCAAATACCTAGATTTTTATAGGAACTAACTCTTTCTATAAGTCAACCATTCAAGGTTGTAATTGTCAGATCTGTTACCTTAGTGCGACCGCGACTAAAAATCATATGGTTTGTCTTATTCAAGTTAAAAACCAATTTTAACTGCAACAAGGAGCGCTGCAAAATTAGAAAAGCATCCTGTAGTTGCTGAAAAGCTTGTTTTAAAGAATGTATTTTAGCCAAGTCTTTTCCATGACCTAAATCATTAATATAAATACAAAATAACAAAGGGGCTAAAACAGATCCTTGAGGAACTCCAGTATTTACATGAAGAAAAGGTGAGTTGTAATTTTCAACAGACACACATTGAGTGCGTTCTGAAAGAAAGTTTTTGAACCATTTTAAAGCAGCTTCACTGAGACCTACACACCAAAGTCTCTGTAACATTAATTTGTTATCTACTAAATCAAAAGCTTTAGACAGATCAATAAATAAAGCGGCACAGGACTTTTTACTATCTAGAGAGGTTATAATATCATTTGAGACTAATGTAGCTGCAGTAATGGTGCTATGTCCCATTCTGAACCCTGACTGATAATCCTGAAGAATATTATTGGCTGACAAAAATTGTTTTAATTGATCGTTTATTAGTGATTCAAAGACTTTTGCTAAGACTGGCAATATAGAAATAGGGCAATAGTTATTTGGGTCTGCAGGATCTCCCCCCTTTAATAATGGAATAACCATTGCTGATTTCCACATATTTGGTATTTCGTTGGAGGTGAGACTTAAATTAAATATAGTTGCTATAGGTGCTGCTACAAGATCAGCTGCCAATTGTAGGAAGTAAGGCTCAATTTTATAAATTCCTGATGATTTTTTAGTATCTAAATTCTCTAGTGCTTTATGAACTTGTGCAGTAGTAATGGGCATAAAATTAAAAGAATATGAAGTGCAGTTTTGAGCAAACTCAACAGTTTCCGTAGAAATATGAACACCCGAGTTAGTAGACTCGGAGGCTGAGCCGATTGATGTAAAATAATTATTAAAAATATTACACAATTACACTGAACAAAATTATAAACGTAACACTTTTGTTTTTGCCCTCATTTTTCATGAGCTGAACTCAAAGATCTAAGGCTGCGTTTACACTGGCACAAAAAATCCGATCTTTCGCTCACATCTGACACAGATTGGATTTTGTTGCACACGTGTAAACACAAAAATCCGATTTTTTTGCATCCGATCTGAGCCACTTCCAAATGTGAATTTTAATCGGATACACATCTGATATCTGGACATCCGACCTACGTCTAAACACACATATCTGATTCTCCACAGAACTCCCAATGCGAGGGCGACACGTTTGCTCATAAAGATTTTTAATGGCGTTTTAATGCCGGCGTGCTGTATGCGCTCGCATTTTATTGAGATGGAAACTTTTTATAGGTAAGAAATTGCACATTCAGGAGCTGGTTTTCAACCCCCTTTCTCTCAAATATTGTTCACAAATCTGTCTAAATCTGTGTAAGTGAGCACTTCTCCTTTGCCGAGATAATCCATCCACCTCACAGGTGTGGCATATCAAGATGCTGATTAGACAGCATGATTATTGCACAGGTGTGCCTTAGGCTGGCCACAATAAAAGGCCAGCCTACAAAACAATGTAGTATTCATGCCAGACCAGCATGTGGCGCTGTAATTCTGCCACAGAGATACTAAAAACGGAGAAGAAGACTTGGACTATGCGCATAAACCTTTGCACGCGGTAAACAAATGAACATGGAACAATACATTTATTAATCTGTGTTAATGTTAGTTAATAAAAAGACAATCGTTCAGTGTTTGTTCATGTTTTTGTTGCTGTTACGAGACGTAGCGGTGTCTGACGTGGGCTGATGACGTCATCGTTTCAGAAAATATACGGATTCGCTGTCCACACGAAAACGCAAGGGC
>NW_015548215.1:2176-6203 GCF_001515605.1 Sinocyclocheilus anshuiensis | reverse complement strand
TGTCCACACGAAAACGCAAGGGCGGCGTTTTCAGATTTATCCACTCTGGGACCCAGTTTAAAAAAATATCGGTTTCACTCACCCAAAACGCCGGATCTGTCTGGCCGAAATGTCTATACGATACAAAATTTATGCGTATACAGCTAAATGCGTCTCCGTGTGGACGGGGCCTTTATTTATTTAATAAGATACTGTGATTAACAGTGTCAAAGGCCTTTTTTAGGTCCAGGAACACTGCCCCGACAACATTTCCTTTATTCAATGAGACTTAAATTTTTTTCAAGCAAATAGCAGTTCGCTATTTCAGTGGAATATTTGTCTCTAAATCCAAAGTTCTGTGGATGAAGCAACTGGTTAGACTCTAAATGTTTCACTAACTGTGAGTGGCAAATACTAGAATCTGTAGCTCTAATGTGATATAATGAAACGAGAAGAATGAAGCTGATGCTGTGAAAGTGCTGGATTGCGGTGAGTTACTAAAGATCAGTCAAGTCAACAAGAGTCGCACAAATCTGAGTCATGCAGGATATTAGGTGAAGTGTGGAGCTGATGAGTTTTGATTTCTGTTTTCTGTAGAGTTTCCAGTCTCTCTCAACACCTCCTGAATCTACAGATGTAAATGACGATCCCTTCAGTTCTCTCTTCTCTTTTGATGCTCTGAGAGTATCTGTCCGTCAGCTGAGAGACAAACTGGAGGATTTCTGTAAAGAGGAGCTCAAGAAGATCTCAGGCAAAGGTAAAGTCCTGGAGATTCATCTGCTCTCAGAAACGAGTCCATCATCATCTCATATCATGGAGAACATCATGTTAGAAATGTCTTAGGAATGGATGCAGGATCATGAGAATCACACTGTTCATGTCTGTTGATTTCCACAGTCACATTCACCAACATTGTTCCCAGAACCAGGAACCACTTCCTACAACGTAAGTCAGTAAGAAAACCAGAAGAAAAACTCACTGAGTGTGTTCATGTTCTTCCTGTAGATTATGTAAATGATGATTTGCACAGGATATCTGGTCATCTGTACTGAGACACTGATGATACACTGAACATGAAGAGTTCAGCTACATGAAAAGATCAAACAGATTCATAATTCCTGATTCTGATGTGTTTTATCTCCATCAGATTCTCATCAGTTCACTCTGGATCTGAACACGGTGAATAAACGCCTCCGTCTTTCTGAGAGCAACAGAGTGATTACTAACACTGGCACAGATCAGCCGTATCCTGATCATCCAGACAGATTCGATGAGTATCTTCAGGTGTTGTGTAGAGAGAGTGTGTGTGGACGCTGTTACTGGGAGCAGGAGTGGAGTGGACGTGTGTTTATATCAGTTTCATATAACAGAATAAGCAGGAAGGGAGGTGATGAGTGTGTGTTTGGATCTAACGATCAGTCCTGGAGTTTGATCTGCTCTCCCTCCAGTTACTCATTCAGACACAATAACATACGGACTGATCTCCCAGTAAAGTCCATCAGCAGTAGAATAGGAGTGTTTGTGGATCACAGTGCAGGAACTCTGTCCTTCTACAGCGTCTCTGACACAATGAGCCTCATCCACACAGTCCAGACCACATTCACTCAGACGCTCTATCCTGGGTTTTGGGTTAATTATGGATCATCAGTGAAACTGTGTTGATGAATCAGAATAGACCGACGAGAGATTCTACACATAATGCTTTGAGCTGCATGATAAATCAGTACCAGTGAGACGTTATAGAGTCCCTTCTTTTCTCTTCATGACATTAATACTGCAGCTGAACTTCTGTCACTTAAGTAACATGTCTGAATAAATGTACTAAATCCTCATATAGACAGAAAGATCAGTGTGTGTGTGTGTGTGTCTGTGTGTGTGTGAGTCCTGCTAAGTGACCATGTGTTTCTTTGCTTTTCTGAAACTCTCGATTGCTTGATTGATTTATGACAAACATTTTACAAATTAGTCAGATTTAAATGATTACAAAATATTATCATATTTCCATGAGAGTGTTAAATTTGAGTTAATATCAGCCATTTGTAAAGACCAAGGATAGGGAGTGGTCATGGTGAAACTTACGAACATTTGGTATCTCTAAAAAGCCCTGAATGTGCTCTCTACAGGACATCCAGACTTACAACTGTGTCATGCAAGTTCTCAGAGTAATTCATTAAAATATATAAAATCCACTACATAGGACAAAAGTCTATTCCTGGATCCCAGGTGGGTAAGATATGTGTATGTAAATTATTTGTTTTACTTCAGATGTTATTTGCAATCTTTATGGTCTTTTGGGGCAGGATAAGCAATATATTAAGTGAGTGATATTTAGATGAGTGTGTCTGCTACACACTGATGATACAGGAAACTGAGCCAACACAAAATATATTTCTTTATGTACGTAATTATGCAGGAAATATTAAACATAAACATATATCTGGTATAAGTTATGAAATTGATTTGAATATACAATGAATATTACAATTCAAGCCTCTGTTACTATATGGCTCTATGTTGTATTGAAATTCAAAGCTTATCAGGCATCATCTTGGAAATAAAGCTTCATGTCTTTAAGTCTGTACCATATGTAGTCAGTGTTATTTTTCTGAATAAGTTATGATGTGTATATTTTTAATGTCCTGATTGAGCAACATCTATTTCAGACTCTATTTAAAATTCTATGGCGTTTTAGCATTACCGTTTCCATAAGAATAAAATTGCATGCATAATTATTAATTTAGCCATCTTTAAATCATTAAATCAACCAGTTCTCTATTATAGATCAGTAATATTTACAAAATTTGCCCAATTCATATGTCATTAATAGTGGCTCACTTCCATGATTTAGTACGATTGCGTTCACATCAGAAGTGAACCATGCGCACCCGAGTTCAGAAAACAGCGTTCACATTATCCAATAGAACCGAACTCTGATGTCAAACGAACCCGGGTACACACCAAAAGTGCTCGTGTGAAAGCCCCCTGAAATCATTTAGTTTTTAATGTAGAATCACATACAATTTTCATTATTACAATTAGAATTACATTTTAATTCAAATAAACACACTCAATATTTTTTTTTCTTTATTCACCTTATGTAGCCCTGACCCTTTTCAGTGTTTTGTGTTCTTTTGTCTTCCGGTGTCACGACTCGAGTCAGTGTTTTTTGTCATGCATTTAATTGTTAAACACACATTTAACTGTTAACCTTGACATATCTCAGAGGGAGTTAATATTTCAATAATTTAACAACACATTTGCATGTTTACAGTTCTGTAATGTTCATACTGACATGCAGGTAATCAAATCAAATATGTATATAGTTTTAAGCCTTCATTCTTTTTATTTTATTTTTTATAATTTTATGATTATTAGCTTTTTATCAACTTACAAACCCACTGCAGTTCTTACAGTAAGCCCAGTTGGAGAAACCCTAATGTTTAATGCATTTCATAATGTTGATATTTATATCAATATCAAGTATCACGTTAGTTCAGGCAGGCCACCTCAGTCAAGCTCGCATCAGCTGATAGTCAGCTGTTCCTGACGTTTACCAATCCAGTTTTGACACTTATCACAGCGGTCCATTTAAATTCCCATTCTCCAGCATCTCTTCTATTGCATCACTGCTCGCAAATCAACTGTCATTTCTGAACTTAAAGGTGCTATACGTAGGATTGACACCGAGTGGTTGAACTAGGTATTGCAGTCCAAATTCAAAATATTGGAGAGGGTTTTTTTCACCTGGCCCCTCCTCCTCAGACTTGACACACACGCAGGTTGCCAGATTGACGACACCAACAGGAACGAGCGTACTTGGCGATGAATGAAATAAAAAAATACGCTATGTTTTCCGCCAACTGGCAACACGGGGTCCCGAAATACAATTGGGTAAACTGGCAGTGGGTGGGTTTCACAAACCAAAACAGAGACCGACATTCCGGCCCAGAACGCACATTTTCAAAGGAGAATAACTGACTGTAGCATTGTTTTTCAGATAAACAAGTATGTTAACTTAGCATGTTTCTTAAATATCTGCAAACATATT
>NW_015548215.1:0-1734 GCF_001515605.1 Sinocyclocheilus anshuiensis | reverse complement strand
AAATTAGATTCAGGCTGCAAATCCAAGCTGCATTTTTGGTCTCTTCTATGTGAAGGGTGGAACAGGATTTCTTTTTTTTTTTACAACGATTTAGTATCTTCTATCGACCTCAGTTTCTTTACTGACGCCACTCTTTCAATCGGATTCGGAGGTTTTTTCAATAATCGTTGGTTTGCAAGCACTTGGCCAAAGGAATTGTCGACTCTTCCTACTAACACACTATCAACAGCGCTGTTAGAATGATATCCTGTCGTCATAGCCTGCATTCTTTGGGGCAATCAGTGGTCCAGAAAACAAATTCTCCTCAGTTCCCTTCATTCATTTTTTTTGAGGAGTCTAATGTGGACATGCATTATTGGCAATTTCACGCTCCACGCTGCTCACATACCTGGCCTCGATAACAAAATAGCTGACTGTCTGTCTCGTTTTAAATTTCAGGAGTTCAAAACTATGTGCCCAGATGCCAAAACTATGTGCCTGCCTTGCCCAGCATTCGCCCTGACTGTCCTCGACTAAACACCACTCTGCAGTCTTATCTTTCGGCAGCTTCACTGTACATGAGATCAAGTCTAGCCAAATTTACATTAAAAATGTATGACTCTGCTTGGATTCGATTTTCTACCTTTTGCCCAACCTTTTCAGTTTCTGTTTTGCCTGTTAATATTGCTATTGTATGTTCATATATAATACACTGTCATTTAGCACAAAAATTGCAGCCCTCCTCCATTAAAAGTCAGGTTTCAGGCAGATGCTTGGATCCATCCGTCTGCAGTCTTTTGGAGCATCCATCTATCCGTCTGCTCCTCGATGGTCTCAAAAAAAAAGTGCCAAGAGGCAAAGACAAACGCCTTCCTCTTACTTTCTATCTCGTAATAAAAAAACTGGTTGTTAAACTGAGACAGGGGTGCTTCAGTCCTTATGTGGATTCACTTTTAGAAGCCGTTTTCCTTTGTACTTTTCATGGCTTTCTCAGGGTTGGTGAATTCACTACACGCAATAATAATTTCGATCACTCTCACGTTCTCACAGTGTCTGATGTCACTTTTGACAAGTTGTTTCCCCCATCTTCCTTAAACATTCAAAGTCTGACAAAGAATCTAAAGGTATTCCAGTTGTCATTGCTCATACTAATACAGTTTTTTGCCCTTTTTATTCCATGTCCCGGTATCTGAGTTTTCGCCCTCATGCTCATCCCGATGAACCTCTATTCATCACTGAGGAGAAAAAAAGCCATGTCCAGATCCTGGTTTGCCACTCATCTCCGTTTGGTCTGCCAATCTTGTGGCCTCCCACCAGAGCAATACATGACTCACTCCTTTCGGATCGGAGCAGCCATATCAGCGGCCTCTGCCACAATGAAAGCTCTTGGACCATAGGTCTTCAACCCTGGTTCTGGGGACCCACCGTCCTGCAAAGTTTATTTCCAACCTGCTTCAGCACACCTGACCTGTGACTTTTCAAGTGATCCTGAAGATCTTGATTAGCTGGTTCAGGTGTGTTTGATTAGGGTTGGAGCTAAACTCTGCAGGACAGTGGGTCTCCAGGAGCACGGTTGATGACCTATGTCTTGGACGATGGTCTTCTGTCACATACGAACGTTATGTTCGTCCTGGACTTAAGGACATTTTAGATGCTCAAAAATCTATGGGATCTGTCTAATCTAGTAAAGGGTTCTCGTCGCTATGATTGTTTTTCTTTTTCTTTTTCTCCTCTTTTCATGTTTTGTTGTATTAT
>NW_015548214.1:1721328-1730004 GCF_001515605.1 Sinocyclocheilus anshuiensis | reverse complement strand
GTAGACGGTGCTCTCGCTGAAGTGATGGCTTCAACTACCTCTTGGGGTAGGCCACTTAGAAGCGGTGAGTGTGATACGCACTGGATCGTCCACAACCCCCCGTCCCCTCTGGGGACCCAGAAATAGAGGATTGCTCTTTGTCGAGTATTTAGGTACCACCGACCAAGAGGTCAGTGATTGGTCCCTCTAAGCAAGATCCCAATTCGTCGGTCATCCGACGTGATGTCGAGAGTGACCGACTGAAAGGGAACCAGGTTCATTTGTCTTGCTAAATTCTTTAACGCAGCAGCTAAATAAGAACAGTCTGCTGGTAATGATGTGGTGCCTCATGGATCAGGGTGTTATATATAAAGAGTGTGTGGGCGATGTTTTGCAACTCTCTGAATGCCTTTATTGTCTCAGTGTCCATCATAGAAACTAATCAAAGTATGCATAGCGGTGTGAGGGGGTAGTCGAGGTCACAGCAAGAGCTAAAAGCTATGATCAATTGTGCAGATGTGTGCGGAGAGGCTTCAGAATATGATATGGTTTGTTTAGGTTCAATAGTTCATCGAAACAGAACATACCACTCATTTTCTGATGCTGACTGGTGAAAATAGTCTTTCACTTTCACACTGAGAACCATGTGCTGTTGTTTTGCATGAGTAAAAATGAAGTGATTATCACAACATGAATACACGCAATTGATGTAAAAAAAAAAAAAAAAGACATTTTCACTTGACATTCCAAAAAAAATAGTCAAATTAATCATGGACCCCAAAAGTAAGGCATTCAAAGACATTACATTATTGTAGCAGACAACAGCATTGAATTGATATTATAAAGCTTGAAACTGACATTATATCAAGCTTGACTGGTTCAGATGGTAGGACAATTTCTGAACCATAGGGAGTGTTTTTTTTTTTTTTTTAATTGAAAATGTTTTTCACAATAAAATCACACTAATTAACCAAATAATAATTTAAATAATATTACTGTAATATTTTAATAATAATTATAATTATTATTATTATTTAATAAATTCTTCATTTTATAGTGAGAAATACATGGAAATTATTACTAAATGGTTAATGTTAAAATAATGATCAACATATAATTATTTTATGTATGTATGTATTTATATTTTTTTTTTCTTTAGAAAATGTTATGTATTTAAAATGTATTATTTATCCACACAATTTATGTACTTAAATTATTACAATAATGTAAAACATTTAGCAATTTTAGTCAAAACTATTGTTCATCGCAAGCATCAGGGCAGAATATCTTGATGAGCAGGGACAGAAGAAATTTGCAAGTACTCAGACAACCAGCCCAGTCAGAACACTGGGTTTGGTCTACATCAAAGGGCTGATATTTTACTAACCTCCCCAAAGGTTCTAAATCAGGTAAACTAGTCCTTTTGCAAAGTGACACAAACCGGCCTCTCTATCAGGGCAGAAAGGGTTTGGCTTCTTTCTTGGGCATGTCAAAAGGCAGGTGGGCATAAGCGAAGGGTGAACCAACTCCCGGGTAAGGCTAAAAGCAGCCAAATGTATTAACATCATAAACCCGTCTTTTTAGTCAAGAACCAGACATGGGTGCCATGTAGGCTAACAAAATGTTTAATGGGACTGAATTTGTATTTAACGTGATTACAATTTAATAAGCACGTTAGAAGAAATTGATAATTATATAACGTTTCCTTTCCACGGTTATTCAAACAGCGAATCAATTATATAGAAAGTTACATTATCATTACTAACATTAAGCGAACGCGCGCGCACTCAACAAAACTGATCTGTTTCAACGATGATTCATCTGAACGCCTCTGATCGGCCATTGCATTCCTAAGCTCAACAGAAATGTGTGTGATTGGTTAAAATGCGCAACACTGTAAAAACGCCTAAAATGAAATACGGTGCAACATGAGCAGATCTTAATTTAATGCTGCAATTGACACTGTCTATTCATAGTCACTTTGTTAGCAACAGACATAATAGATTTAATTTGTTTGTGCAGGGGCATTTTTGTCCAATTTAGTGGCATTTTTGCCCCAAGTCCCCGTGGCCAGTGGAAGGCTAAGCCTTCCCCAGCCTTACACACACTCCAGGCAGGCGTTATTTCAGCATGGAGAAAATAAACAACCCTTGGGGGCAATATCAGTCGCCATATAATGTGTCTTTCAGTGGACTTGCCACTCTAGGAAACAGCAAACCAAACCAGCTATCACAGCATGCAAAGATGACAGAAAACAGTTCCTTTAACAAGAACAAATCCTTATTGGTCGCTGTCCCTATTGTTGTATAAAATCTGCTCAGCATTCCAAAACCTGCATGATTTTCGTACTTCTGTGGAACACAAAAGGATTTTGAAAAAAAGACTTAGGAGGAACAAAATGAAAGTGGATGGTGACCAGGGATCGTCAAACTTCAAAAAGTACAAAAAAACACCATAAAGCGTCAAGAAGTCATTTTTATAGATTTCCTTGAGGAAAAGACTAAAATACAAGTTGTTATTCTGAAATTCTTGCTTGACAGACATGGCCACCATTCATTTTTAATGGAAAGAGCAGATTGGACATTCTGCGTTAAATAGCTTGATTTGTGTCCCACAGAAGACTTAAAATCATATTGGGTAACACTTTATTTTACAGTGTCTTTGTTACACATATTACGTGTACTTATTATAGTAATAACAGTAAATTATGCATAATTACATGCAACTAACCATAAACCAAACCCTGATCCTAATCCTTACCATATAGTAGGTACAAGTTATTCATTAATATTACTCAGTACTTAATTATATAAATACACTACAAGGACAACTTAAAATAAAGTGTAACTCATATTGTTTTTCAAGATGGTTTGTAAATTATTAACTATTTCTATAAAGGCCAGTCGTGTGACTGTGAATGATGGTATTGCAAACATTTATTGCACTGCTATCAGTGCTGCTCAATGGAAAATAAACTGAAATTTAAAACAAAAAAAGCTTTGAACTCACAGTATTGCATTATGTCATGACAGAAGTGCATGTTTAGCATCAGCATTTAATTACAGGAAAAATACATGTAAAACATATACCTAAAATATAGCAATGGTGATGTCATGCAACGCCTTTAACCTCTGACCCCACTAATGTTTTTACACAAACAGGCCCTTATTTCCATGGGGACAGGACAACATATACATGAAGGCTCTGATTTACAGAGCCAGGGTAATTTCACCTTTGACAGGTCTTAGCAGGAAAAACCACTATGATCCTTTGTCTTGTCTTTGGAACAAATCGTGAAGATGACAGTTTTATTACAAGATCTAAAAATCTTGCCACACATAAGAGTCCTGCAAAGAACTTTGATTCTTCTCCAAAAAATGCATTTTCTTAAATTATAGCAAGATAACGTGAATGCCCTCTGAACTCATGTGAACTCCCAGAATGACATTTAAAATACGATAAATGCACCCTATTAGATCACCTAATAGCAAATAGACAGGTTTAATAGTACCAATAAAACAGGACATTACCAAAAGGGGATCCAGATTTTCCAGGCATTTTTGGTGATCTTCGCTCTCTCTTGACACTGAATGTTTCTGGGTTTTTTTTGTTGTTGAAACTATATTCAAGGGGTTTAACCAAGGCCACTGCCAGATATCATACATATATCATGCACTCTTTTATTCAATAATCCTTTCAGGATGGTGTAAGCATATCTGTTTTTCATTTCCAATGAACCAAAAACTGCTCTGATTGCTGCATTGTAAAATATCGCTGTTTGCTCCATTTTAAACTCCTAAAAGTTCTCATTAGTCACAGCAAGCCGTTTGTAAAAAAAAAACTGCCCCCACAAACCATCTTAAAGTGGTTTCTAAACAATTAAAGCAATAAGCGAAATGCAGTCGTAATTTTTTAGTGTTTACATGCTAATCTGTCTGGCTAGAAGATCTCTATGCTAACAATTTAGCCTAAATTATCTGTTATTCTTAATTCAGGTTGTTAGAGGAGTCAGAAGGAGTCGTCAATGCTAATGTCGCTAATCTCTCTGTAAATAGTTGCTATTGGATTAGATTATGCAGTCGTAAATGGAGGAGCTAAGCAGTTAAACATAATCACACTTCATGTCATGCTAAACTGTCTAGCATGGATATTTCTCCTGCTGAGGACCTGCAGTGGCCTAATATGTGTCATGTTAAAGGCATAATGAAATTTAATGTGGTTCACATGATGTACGAATGGCTGGTTCAGCGGTGGTTGGGTAACATGCAGCAGTTATGGATAGAGAGCTTATTAGAGCCAGCTGCCATTCTCTTTATGCTGTGTGTGAATCAGGAAGTCGTAGCCCCCCCACCTTTGTAGCCTTTACCCTCCCTACACAATGTCCTGGAGTGTGTTCAAAAGATCTATCTCATTTTGATGTGTGTGCCTGTAGGGGATGGCATACATGTGCAACCAGGGGTTGATGCTTGATCAGGTTTATATCTATACATTCACACTTACTGCTTATAAAACAGGTAAAATACATTTAAATGACTGCGACTTCTTTTTTAACAAGTGTGTATTTAAGGTTATTAAACAAATCGATCAATACAAATCATTATAAATAAATGTTTTTAAATACTTATGTATTTCAATGTATATAATACTTTATATAATGCTTTACATATACTTATATAGAGTGTGTGAGCGAGTGAGTGAGTGAGTGAGTGTGTGTGTGTGTGTGTGTGTGTGTGTGTGTATTCAACCCTCTACATTGCGAGTAAATCACTCGCATATGCGACTAAATCTTACTCTGGGCGACTAAATGATGTCTAATATTAGCCAATGGCTAATAAATTCTCAGATTTTACTCGCCAGTGTGTGAGTTGGAGGTTAAGTGTAGCACAGATATATTTTCACTCACAGAAAACTCTGACTGAGCGCTTCAGAGTTTCACGCTCCGTCAAGCGATCTGTGCTGTATGGATGTGCAACGCACCTGTATTTAACGTACAGTAAACTCTAGTGCGAAGGCGTACTAATATATATATATATATATATATATATATATATTTAATTTTTTTTATCAGTCTGGCGAGTAAACAAAAAAATTTACTAGCCAATGGCGATTCAATTGCCAAGGTGTCCGTAGAGGGCTGGTATTATATGTGCATTGTATATTGTGTTGAAAATGTTTGAATTGATCAAAAGGGACAGTAAAGACATTTATAACGTTACAAATAATTTATATTTTTTGCTATTTGAATTTTTCATTAGAGGCCTAAAAAATGTATCACAGTTTCCACAAAAATAAAGGAGCAAAAACCATTTTCAACACTGATAATAAGAACCATTATTAATAATTGGGCACCAATAATAATTTATCATAATTATAGAGCAGCACACAACATATTAGAATGATTTCTTGAGGATCATATGACACTGAAAACTGGAGTAATGACTGCTGAAAATTCAGTTTTGCCATAACAGAGATAAATTCGATTTTTTAAATATATTCAAATAAAAAATGGTCACTTTAGATTTTCACAATATTTCACAGTATTACTGTTTTTACTGTATTTATGATTAAATAAATGCAGCTTTGCTAAGCATAAGAGATATCCTTCAAAAACACTAAAAATCTTTATTTTGACAATTACAAAATTGTCTTTTGACAATTACAAAACATCTTCCAAAGGTACTTAATGTAGATTAGCTATGTGTCATGTGTACACTTTTGTATGTGTGTTGTATAGATATAGAATATATGCATTTTTGTATACTATAGAATTATATGTATTTTTACATATGTATCTTTTACTTCAGCATTTTGTTCCTGTTTTTGCACTTTGACCCCTCATCAGTAGTTTTCTTCCTGGCTACGAACAAAGCAGCTGGTTGTAGTTTGTAACACCTGCCCTGGACAGGAGCACAAAGAGTGTCCAACACAGCAGGGGGGTTTTCCTTCAGACTCAAATGTCCAGCTCAAGAGGTGCTGAAATATTTGCAACCGATCTTATTATGAGACTCCTGTCAGGTCTTTTTAGAGGCTGAAAGCTGGTTTGGATAGTGAGTCTTTATCCTCTGTGCTCCCATCAATCAGAAAAGGACAGCGCATATGTATAGTGGCCTATAGACATGGATTGTAAACTATAAATACTGCATTCCGGTTCCATCGGGGAAAGTTCATAGATACATAGTACATAGTAGATGGCGCCCATCAACGCGATTCATCCGGCGGCAGCGCTGCACGGGACTTTCTCGGGAAGAATGTCTCCAATCCAAAGAAGTGTGTTTTTGGTTGTAAGGGAAAGATAACTTTCTTCAGCTTCCTAAAAAACCCAGCGTTATGTAAACAGTGGATACAGTTTGTTTTTCCAGGGCAGCATCGGAGTTTCACAAGTGTGTTTGTTGACGAACGTTTTATAAACAAGGCCCAGTTCGAAGCTGGATTTGCACATCGTTTGATACTGAAAGATGGAGCGATCCCAGCTATAAAAGATCCCGGTCATGATCTGGAACTGCAGACAGTAAGTGAAACGGCATCAAATGTCTGTTTTGTTGGCATTCGGCACCCAAGTGCTCGTCACTCTTTAGCTCCGCCCACGGCGCACCTCCAGGAGCTCGGCTTTTTCCGGAGAAAATCGTAAAGCTGTATCTTTCTTTTATATGATAAAACTAAAGACTTTTTGGAGATATGAAGGATGCAGTACTACTCTATAGGTACTCAAGATTAACGTGAGATTGGGTGAAACTGTGTGTGTCATGCCCCCTTTAAGTAACTCCTCTATAAGTAATCAGTTGCATTACCTACATTTCCTTTTTTCACAATAAACAATTAGCAGAATAGCTTTTAGGCACTGAAGTGTTTTGTAGGAAGGGGGAAAAAAGGTGTTCGGTTACAAAATGGAAGTAGTAAAATAACTTTTTTTTTTTTTAATTAAACTAAACAAAACAGCTCTAAACACACATTCCAGGAATAGTCCAGTACAAATGTTCACAGCACAGTATCAAATAACTAGCAAAACAGCAGTATCAAGGTTCTCAAATGACTAAATACACAACACGCTTGTGCAATACTCGTGAATTCAACTCAAAAATAAACCCTAACATGCTTTTTTCTCCTTTATAGAAAGCCATGCAACATCAAGCAGCATGGAGATCACAGTCAAGGAACTCTACAGGTCCGAGGGAAAAGACTGCTAAGCTCCCATCTTTACTCTGATGTTAACAAGTGTTTTTAGTTTCCTCTAATGGTGTCAACTGTATCTTCCTGAACAAGAGTTGCCTTGCATCCTGCTGGGGTTTGTTTCATGGTGCCTCTTGTTCCCACATAGCTGTTTTCACTTTTCTGGCCTGTACAGGCTGCTGGGAATGTGTTATTACACACAGACAGCGGCAAAACTGTCTTCACTCTGTAAAAACAACACAGAAGTTGCATCTGAAGTAACATACAGTATATACCATGAGATGTCATGCCACATCGGCAGCAGGTGTAAAGTATACAAGAATCCTAATCACAAAAAAATAACTGTTTAGCAGCTCAGTGACATTTGTTGATTTCTGTGCACAACCGACAGACGCAAGAAGCACACTGAATGTCATGACAACAATGAAGTTTAAGCAAATTTTAATTTACATAAAATTACAAAGTATCTGTGCCCTGCTTAAAAATAATGCTCCATCTGCTTTATGAATAAAGTATTTTTTTCTTTACTGTACAGATTCTATGTACTGCAGCTTCAAGAGAGATTTTAAATTGATTATTTTCGACTTTTACAAGGTACTGTGGCTGCCAACCTGAAAATTTACAATGAATCACAGTCAATTCTAGACATTATTTAAGAGCACTTCAGTGTCTGTTTTTTGACTCAGCCACCTTTTAAAATGTGCAGTACAATGCAAATATTCTCTATTGCATTTTAGCAAAATCATGTAATAAAAAGCAAGCAAATGTGTCCTTTTCCTTAAAGGAATAGCTCATCCAAAAATTTAAATTTGCTCACTTTAAGGCCAGGGGCATAGCGTCTGGGTATGCACATGTATATGGGCCCGGGCATATTGGGGGGGTGAAACGAGGGAATGAATTCTTAATTTGTGGCCACAGTAAATATATATTTTTGTCTGCATGTCATGTGCAGGGCTCTGTAATTGATTGTGTGCATTTGTTATATTGTTGCCGTAAAACTGCATCATGTTTTTAACTACGTGCAAACGGTGCATCGACATGGCAAAATAAATTGCTAGAATAATATTTAATAATAAAAAAAAAAAAACTGCGAGGTTGGTAACTAGCTAGTTGAAAAGACTGTATCACACAGTTCCCCTTCAGGAACTCGAGCTGCGTCGAGATCGCTTTGGGAACGCCCCTGCGTGACCGCGTTCTGAAGCACGTGTCAAATCAGCCCAATGGAGTAGCGAGACGTTACGGGTGGGGTGACGTAAGCACCAGAAGTATAAAAGCGCATCCGGCAGAGCGCAAACCAGCTTCTGCTCTTGAGTAGCTGATTGCGATCACTGCGAGTTACTCTCGCTGCGTATGCTCCGCTCTCGCCTGGCTGTGTTTGATGAGAGCAGCCATCCCGCTGGCAGCGGTCCCGCTGGCACGGCGTAGACTGTTGTCGTGGGGATCGGAGGTGGATTTAGTGGAGGGATCCGAGACGGGCTCGTCCTTTTCTCGGTCCTCACCCGCTAGAACCGCGGCTCTCTCTCAGTGTTC
>NW_015548214.1:1706860-1721294 GCF_001515605.1 Sinocyclocheilus anshuiensis | reverse complement strand
TCTGCCCAGGGTCTGTGGGAAGGCCATCATCTCTTTTGGCACATCAACTGCCTGGAGATGCTGGCTGTGTTTCGAGCTCTGACACACTTCGTTCCAGACCTAAGGGGGCATCATGTGCTTGTCCGCACAGACAAGACATCGGTGGTCTCCTACATCATTCGGCAGGGGGGTCTGCGTTCGCGCCCCTTGTACTCCTCTCCGCACACTTTTGTCCGCTTTTACAACCTAGACCTGGCATCTACCCCAGGTTCCCAAGTTCTCTCTTCGTGATGTGCTCGTAAGATACACACACAGGCAGGGACTTGGTAGTATGGCGCAGTGGGTATTCTCGTTCCCAAAGTGATCTCGACGCAGCTCGAGTTCCTGAAGGGGAACATCTCTAGGTTACGTATGTAACCATGGTTCCCCGAGGGAACGAGACGCTGCGTCTCTTTGCCATATTCCCGGCATCCTTGCAGGCGCTACTTCATCGAAGCTAGTTTGCGCTCTGCCGGATGCGCTCTGCCGGATGCGCTTTTATACTTTCTGGTGCTTACGTCACCCCGCCCATGATGTCTCGCTACTCCATTGGGCTGATTTGACACGTGCTTCAGAACGCGGTCACGCAGGGGCGTTCCCAAAGCGATCTCGACACAGCGTCTCGTTCCCTCGGTGAACCATGGTTACATACGTAACCTAGAGACGTTTCAGTGACATCTGCACCATTTGAATTGTCTTTCTTTCATTTTAATTCTCTTCTGTTACTGTCTTCAGCGGAGCACTCATTTTGTTGGCTTTTCTGAGAATAATGTTATGTTAAGACTTATGACTATTCACAAGCTGATTTATTGATGTTTTTCAAAACACTGATTGATCGATTACATTAGATATTAGTTTTATTCAATTGTTCAGATTTTTTTTCAACATCCCTTCTGATATTCATTCATGTTTATTTTGTGCTGTAACTAGTAGAAAAGAGGAAAAGATGATTGATTCACATGCTGCTTGAACTGAGGCGAATACAGTGTTCTCACACCACATTAAAGAGTGTAAAAACACATTTATTGTTTGTATTTTGATACAATTGACAAAATTTAAAGTCTGAGACTTTGTGTTAGATTAAAAGTAACAAAACACAAAGCCGATTACGATGCACTGTTTGAGGCCATCCAAGATGTATGAGTTTGTTTGTTTGTTTTAAGCAATGGCTTTGCAAACATGAAGCTTTTCACTTCACAAGACGTTAATTAATGGACTGGAGTCATGTGGATCACTTGTGGATTACTGTGATGTTTATATCAGCTGTTTGGACTCTCATTCTGACGGCACCCATTCACTGCAGAGTATGCACAGGTGAGTAAGTGACGTAATGCTAAATTTCTCCAAATCTTTTACAGTGAAGAAACAAACTTGAATGGTGAGAGCGCTGTACATTCACTCCCCCCACCTACCCGCAACCTTTGGATTACGAGTCCGACTCTCTAACCATTAGGCCTTGACTTCCCCCTCAAATGGCATGAGTACAGTATCAGCAAATGTTCATTTTTGGGTCAACTGTTCCTTTAAATACATTTCCTCAAATACAGTACAGTTTAGTCACAATTGGTTTATAAAAGAAACTGACAGTGTGAACCCACGACCCCTTGTAGCGAAAACAAGGTTACAACATCTCATAATCATACCTGCAATTTGCTTATAATGCTAAAACACATTTTTCAGTATATGATTAGACCCGCTAGGAAATAAAACTGGAGACTGGATCTCTTGGATATTTAAGTGAATATCTGCGATCGACTCATTTTTTCACCCTTTGGTGAAAGTTTTCAATGCAAGTCATCATAATTATTCAGTCAATGATATGTACAAGCGACTTAAAGATGAACAAAATATCTCAGTTTCAAAAAAGTTCAGAAGGTGTTGCTTCCGTGGATTAAGATATTAAGAGCACATATCTATAATAATCACAAAGCTCTGACAGAAAAAAAATCTGCAAGACTGGCGTGAATTCAGGGGAACATCATGTTCCCAGTGAATTATCATTTCAATGTACCATTCAGAGCAAACAGCCCATTCCTCAAATAGGTTGTGGAACCTCACAAGATGATTTCATCATGAGAGAGAGAGAGGTGAAGAGAAAATGAGCAAGAAATCATTTAGACAGATTGATGTTGATGAAAAAGGAGCAGATCTCTCTAATTGTAGTATGTGGGTGTTATCACATCCCAAGAAACATGTCCTGCTGTTTTAATGGTTTGGACCAGAGTTCAGGAAACAAAAGAAATCTTTGGGTTAGGCTTCTATACAATGGTTGCCAATAATAAAGAAACTCATTCGAGGGCTGTTCATTATCATCTGCTTGTACGGCACCATAAATCATACACCTTAAAGCCCATTAACTTGGCTATTTCTGCCAAATATGAGGGCATGTTTTATGGTTGGGCATCAGACTGGTCTGCAGGTATTTACAGAAGTACACAAAGCCATTATTTTAATGTGCACAAGATGAGTCGGTTTATTGCAACAGCTGCTTTAATCAATGTGCTGTTGATATCTGTGAAATTATGTGTTGCTTTTCATCGAGCGAATCATGTAGCCTCCAAAATTGAAAATGTTATTGATTTACTATGGTTTGAAAATGGACCGTCAAATAAATATCACACTCTTCTATTCCAGAAAAACACCAAGTAATGAAAGTACACAGATTCAATTATTAAAAACTTTACATGAAAAGGGGTTAGTTAATGCAAATTCTTCATTTAAAAATGTTTAGCTTCAAGGTATATGCATAATCTAATCATTTCAGGTGGGATTTTCGTTTTGGAAGGTACAAGAAACAGTATTTTCTCTCTTTTTCAAAAGAGACAACATGTTCATTTATTAGAAAAGGAGAATGCAGTGGTTTTCATTTAAATGTTACATATGCCCTGGTTTTGAAGGTTTGTTCCAAAGATGCTTTACAGAATGAGGCTAATGACCCAGCTCAGAAGTGACTTAACCAATTGTTTCCTCTGCCTTCATCTTTCAATCTGTTCCCTGTGGCATTCATTAGGGTCTTTGTGCTTTCATAAACATACTTAAAGGTCAGGGCTCACCACACACTCAACATTTTTCTTTTCAATGCATGTTACTCACTCATGAACGTGACAGGACTTGATACAGGGAACAAAGTATTTCAAAAAATACTTACTAAAAAATGCCAAGTTTCATCCATCACAACAGAACAGAAAAAAATCAATAATTTTGAGTTAAAAAAAATATATATATATATGTAAATCATTAAATATTAAAAATCTACTTTTTAAATGAAATGACAGTTGTTTCTTACCTAAAATTATACACCATATATATTTTACCAAAATTAGTATACATTTTTCTCTGCTGTATTTGCATTCTTTGCAACTCACAAGTACTTAACTGCAACATCAAGGAAGAGCAAGAGAAAGGATAAGACATTTCAGTGAATGCCCACTTGAATGAATGCAGTTGTTGTTTCGTGAATGCACTGTGGTTCTGAGTGAGTTTTGCCCAGAAAACATCCCACTCAGCAGATGTGAAAACACGTGAAAAGCCCCTCATTTACATTCAAGCTGTTAGTGAAAGTCAATTTTTGTGCATGAGTGCGTTCACATTTACGTCTGAGCAGTGCATGAAACGTAAATGTAAATTCTGCGCTTTACAATGGCAAACTGTCGGCCGGAACTATTCATTTTGAAGCCCAGCTTTCACTTCATTGTACAGGCAAAGCAAAGTCTTAGAATTGTTTAATGTGCACATTCAGCTTCCTCTAAATTCTTGGAAAAACACTGAAAAAGTACTGACAAGATCGATTTCTCTTTGCAAGCATTGTTTAAATCCATCCATATCCTAAGGTTCTCATCAAACACATGACAAGCACTTGTAGAGAAGTGGTAGGTGTGTGATGTATCTAATAGCTCTAGACAAGTCAAAGGGGATAATCATGTTTTGGAGACATGGGAGGAATTGAGGCCAGCTGATAATATATTTAGCAGTGGGGTGCTGTCACAGATAGCCATACACACTGAGCAGTATCATAAAATGTTCAACAATCTCCTAGTAAACATCTCAGTGTCCTGAACAAATTCTGCACCACTCACTGGGTCTCATTTGCTGTGTATACTTAAAGCTGTGTTTGAACATTTTCATGAAGAGATCAGGATTCATCAGTATGTTTGCAAATACATTTAGGAATTAATATCTAAACAAATGTGTTTAAGAATATATATGTGTATTAAAAATCAATAAAGAAAAAATACACTAGAATTAAATTATACATTTTATCTCACATTTCTGAATTTTTTTCTCTCAATTGCGAGTATGTCTCACAATTATGACTTTTCATCTCAAAATTGTGAGTTTATATCTTGCAAAAGTGAGTTATACTCACAACAGCGTGTTGGCATCTCACAAATCTGACAGAAATACAAGTTTATAGCTTCAGAATTGCAAGAAAAAAAGTCAAAATTGTGAGATATAAACCCAGAATTGCAACAAAAAGAAAGTCAGAATTGTGAGGGAAAAAAACAAAAACACAATTACCTTATTTATTTTGTGTTGGAACAGGCTTCCTTAACAGGTACATCCTCCCTCAGAAAAAAAAAAAAACGTGTTCCTGTTGTGAATCTAGCAGAATTTTTTTCTGTGCATGAGTAAAAATGCAATTATTAGTGAATGACACAGAGATTTATCACTGCAGAATTAACTGCAAGTTAAGTTAGTTAACCTATAAAGCTTATCAAATGTATATATTAATAAACTGCTCTTTACACTTGGTTCTGGAACTCCCACGGTTCAGAGACCATGTGGGCTGCGGTCACAGCACTGTATCACTTATCCAGTTGTCCAAACAAGGCCAAACCCTCTCTTCAAGCATCCCGCTGGAATATATTGTGTTTATTCAGAGATTTCTCATCCTAAATTTTCAGCCCGTCAGCTCTGGCCGCTGGCCCGAAATGAACAAAGTTAGAAAGTTGAAGCACAGCATCATAATGTTCTACCATTTAGAACTGCCTACGATTAGATCAAAGCCCTGAAGCAGTAGGAGATGGTTGGGAATCTTACATATACTTTGATTTACTGGCAAGTTTGTAATATGTAAAACATCCTCTTTATACATGGAATTACTGATTTATAATGGAATGTACATTTGTCATTCTGACAAAAATCTATTTTCATTGTTTCCTTAAAATAAAATAAATTAACAGCTGTTGTATATTTTCTCTTAGCAAATTATTTATATTAAAAGTGTATTCCTGCATACACTACCATTCAAAAGTTTGGGGTCATTAAGATTTTTATTCATACAGTTTTAATAAATTAATACTTTTATGTGCTTATTATTTTTATCTCAAGTCATACAATACAATATTACAATATTAAGCAGCACAACTGTTTTCAACATTGATGATAATAATAATAAATGTTTCTTGGGCACCAAATCAGCATATTAGGATGATTTCTTAAGAATCAAAAATATATATAAAATATATTTAAATAGAAATGTATTTTAAATTGTAACAATATTGCTATTATTTTTAGGCTTTTGAACGGTAGTGTATGCTGTACAATTCAACAACATTCTTGTGGAAGCATCCTCCAAAAGTTGATTTTGCAAATAGTTTATATATAATAACCACTTTAAAACAGTAGTTTTAACTGTAAGTTATGGGTAGCTTAAAAAAGTACAATTTCTAAGTAGATTTTTCGGCACTGATGACTTAACACTGCCCAATATAAAAAATATATCTACAAACAGCGTGTGAGATATGTTTACTCATTCAGGCAGTGACTGTCAGAGATTTCCCTGGCAAGCGTTCTTTTATAGGAAGCCTGACTAAGGTCTACATGGTGTTCCGTCCTCCTACTCAAAACACTGATTGCCATGGAGCCTCAGCTGTGGTGTCTACCCCATCCTCTGCTTTCTTTTACTTTCTCTCCTTCTGTGCTTTCTAATTTCCTCATGGCACCGGTCACCCTCCCCTGCTGGAGGCTGCGATTTTGTAGTGTGATATTCCCTTTTCAGCACTCTCTCTGTTACTCTAAAATCAGCCAGCGTAATACAGACATCACAGTCCTCTCCCAAACAGATGGTCTCATTTTCAGGAAAGGCACTGTTCCTGGATCAAAGATTAAAGATGCTGCTGTGTGATTAGAGCTGTGCAAGCCCTTTGAAACTCTATCATAAGACCCTTCACATTGGCTCTGTGAAAGGTAGTTTAAAGGGACAGTTCACCCAAAAATCTAAATTTCAAATGTCATTCCAAATCTGTATGACTTTTGTAGAACACAAAAGGAGACATTTAAAAAAAATGCATCAGTGGTTTTTGTCCTTATAATGAAGGTCAGTGGAGTTCTGGATCCAAATTATTTTCACTGGACATTCTTCAAAATATCTTCTTTGGTGTTCTGCAGAAGAAAGAACAGATCACATGGATTTGGAACGACATGAGGCTGAGTAAAATATGATAGAGTTTCCCTTTTTAGTGAACTAATGATATTTTTTTATGTTAAAATTCTTTGTCAGTTTCATTTGCAGAAGCTACCAAAAAAGCCATCCAAAGATCAATTCCCCTAAAAAGTGTGAACACTGTGCTATCCAACATTGTTCAATGCTCAACATTGTCCCAACCAACCTGACACAGGAACATTGGTTCAACCAGTGGCATGAGTTTGAGGCGAGACTAACTAATTGCGAGACTAACTAATTGCAGATGTTTTCTTGAAAACTTATTTAAAGTTACAATGAAACCAAAGTAGTCTTTTCACCTGTATTGTGACAGACATCCGAATGAAATGGATCAAAAAGAATGTACGGCAGTACTTGGTTCAATTCATTGGTTGTTGATTGGATGGAGGCAGATCTGAATGCAAGCTTGCAGCTGATTGTAAGAAAGATGCAGCGTTTAAGCGAACTGAATGATCTGAGATGTCCACCAGAGAGAATTGTCATTTCACCAAAAGATTGAGTAATGACATTTTTATTAAATATTATTAGGTCAAAAAAAAAAAAAGACATGAAACAAATGCACGGATAAATTATTCACAGTAACATGCATTTAGAAAATAGATAGGGTGAATTTTCATCTCTTGCTGGCTTTTAAAACAGGTGGCGTACGCAACATCAAAAAAGCATAATTTCAAAAAATCTTGAATAAATAAAGTCGATTAGAGTGCTCTCCTATATTGGTTTGAATTTAAGAAGTGAACAGTTGGAAGCGTTACAAGATGCGTTCATGCCAAAAAGCATAAATTCAATCTAAATTTTACACCTTGTACTTTTGCAGATTCAATCTGACAAGGCACAAGCCTCCTGCATAGAGTAAGAACCTGTTCGGTTTTCTGCTGATGTTTGCCCTTAAGAAACTGGATTTATTATACTGCCAGAAGAATGACAAATGATAACACATGAGAGAGGGCTATGATCCTGGCTCACCCTCTCTGTAGCTAATGTAATAGGTGCAGGACAGAGCAACTAACATTATCAAGTGTCCCGTTATAAGTTAAATAGTACATTAAGGCCTTCTGAAGCAGCCTTTCTGTTTTTTCTAATGGTCCTCTTATAATGTAGTGTAAATAAGAAAAAATGTGCAATGCGAGGGTTTATACTTCAATCTTTAAATGTCTGTGGCAAGAGTGATACGAACATAATCTCAAACCCTTTCCTTACAATATTATGCCTAAAACTTTATTATCTCTCCATGCAAAATGGCAACAGAGCTTTTTACACTTTGGTAAGCTGTATAAAATTAAATAGTAATTATTTTTTTTTAAATAGCAGCTTATGAGTGCCTTTCTGCATTTTGCAATTATTATCAAGTATTATATAACTTAAAACAAAACCTGACAGGCACCTCATTGATTTTGAGACTGCCACTGGCTGCCCCGCAACTATTCCAGATCAAACTTTAGCCTGTAGCAACTGCTTTCCTTCAAAGCTGCAGTTTTGGAGATTGTCGTGAGAATATATCCTGTGAAATGAGGATAATACCTTTCCCCACGGCCAGATTGTACTGTTTCTGTGTTGCTTCTTTGCTAAGCAACATTCCAAGAAGTTCAGCCAGAGATCACTGACATATAGATGCACGCTGTGATGGGTAGGTCAAGCAACATTATGGCATAATGACTAATAACTACTCTGAGAAATTATTCCTACAAGCCTTTAGAAATCACAAATAATTCCACACAGACTAATAATTTGACTCTGTATATCATAATGTTGTCACTTATGATTTAAAAATAGAAAGAATCACAAACAAAGTACCACTTTACAATTTAAGCCAGCCTTTTCCAAACCTGCACGAAATTCCCTGGGTATTTGGTAATGACATGCCAAATAGCTTCAGAATATTTATATATTGTGATATGACGTCTGCTACTTATGATCACACGAGTGGGTGCACACACTACTAATATAGTTTTGCTGGGTTTGCTGGTATTTACTCTGAGGTTTCGCTGGTATTTGCTCTGAGTGCATTAAGTTATTCTGAGTCTGTTCTGAGGAGCTTATCCATCATTTCCAGTCTGAACAGCGTGAGAAAGAAAACATCGGGAGAGAAAATGAGAGCTGCTATTGAACAGGCAGAAACAGAATTTTTCTCCTCAAGCGAGATCAACTGACTCAGCACAGCGTGACATTAAGTGCTGTTGTCCAAATCTCAATTTTTGGAGCTCAGCAAATAATCGTTTTAAGGAAATATCCCACATTTCTTCCTGCAAGATATGAATACTGCTAAGCAAATTTATGATAGTTCTAATGCGTTCAGAGATAATATTCTAAGACGTGGATATTGTATGCTGCCTATAATATAATTAATTAACAATGATGTGGTATTTACAAATTCCATAATGACAAAACAAACATTAGATCATTTTATATTCAAAGTATCGTTGCACTTATTGGGTACAATAATGATCTACCTTAAAACTCCAAAATTACATCTAGACATTGAATCAAAACCTAGTCTTTGGATTAAATTAAATCATAACTAAACAGAGAGAGAGACAGAGAGAGAGAAATGTAAAGACATTTTAATGTTTTAGTACGCCATTAAATCTATATGGTCTTTATTACAGTAGATTGTACACACCTGCTTCATTTTCATCAGAACATACATGTTCAATGGTATCTTCATGATAACACCCCTTTCAGCAAATGTTATAGGCTACATCACCTGTAAACTTACATGTTGTTGCACAGCCATCTAGTGGAAGAAGAAAGAAATGCCTCAGTTTCGCATCTGTAAGTACAAATAGAGCCCTTTAGATTGCAGCTTTAAAACCAAAGAAAAGAATAGTGTAATGGGTTCCCTCGGGAATTTCTAGTGGTTTTTAGAATTGCAGTTTTCAATTTATGAAGTTAATGAGTACCTAATTTAAGGTAAGGACTAAGTGGGCAACATTCTGTTGAGGAAAAAAGTTTCTTATATGCTATATAACTGATTAAGTTAACTGTTATGTAAAGTGAGCAAGTCATTATTATAAAATAGACTAAACTTCGACAGTGTGATCAAGAATCCTAAAGGCTTTTTGCGGTAAATAAATAAATGTAGGCTACATGAAATATTGATAAGTGTTTAATGTTTTATTATCTTACTTACAGATTGTCTGTATGCTAAGAAAGCAATTAGCAACGTAGAAAACATTGGCCTAGCAAAACGAATCCTGCGTCAATTAATATACCAATTTAAATTTTTGCAAGTTCCTTGATTATTACGCCGGAATGAGAGGATAGTTCCTAGCCATATCGGCCTAGAAAATCGCAACTATTCATTTTCCGTCGGTCTTAGTACACGATGTAACTACAGAAGAGTCAAGTTTTAAATAGGAAAAATATAGAAACTCTTTGGTCATTTTTGAGCGAGATGCTAACGGTCTAATCAGATTCAATGATCTATGCTAAGCTACAGCTAAAAGTGCTACTGCCAGACCCGGAGATCGGCTGAATGGATTCGAAAACGGTAAAACTCAACTGTTTAACTCTAGGGGAGTTGGAAAATTAGCCTATTTTCAAAAATAGTGGAGTGTTCCTTTAACATGCCTTAGACAGATGTGTTTAAATGTTGCACTAACATCTCGTTCTAAAAATGCAGTGCACACATTAAAATTTCAGCTTTTAAAAAATGCTTCTCGAGACCTTGTGTTTTTTCCCATTCCACTGCCCTCCTCCCATGTCTTTCAAAGCAAAAGTGCGTTCTGTGTGAACGACCCCTTTGACCTCTGTGTTCACATCTTGTATATTACATTAGTGTTTTAAAAACGATGCGCCTGAGTTAAAGGAAGTTTTTAAAGTGCTTTTCCATTTTTTTCTGTTAACATAACAGATGTGTTTGACCGTTGTGCTCATGACTCATCTTTTGCAGTGTTTCGTGCACGACTTAACGTTACACCAATATGATTAATTTAAACACTCCTCTCTGTCGATGAAAGAGCCCTTACAAGCTACCATGCTTTAAATGTGCATTTCAAGTCTCAAGGCATTTTGGGGTTTTTTTCCAATTCCACTGCCCACGTCTTGTGTTTTTCATAGCGTTTTGTGTGAATGGCCCCTATCATGTGAATCTCAGATTGCACTGCTTCACTTCTCTTGTCCACTTCCTTTACCTGAGATGCAATCAAGATGCCAATTACCGCTATTATAGGGACACTATAATAATAAAAAATAATAAATAAATAAATGCATACATACATAATACATAAATAGACATAATCGGTTCATTTGAGTTTAAATGATTTTATCATGTGAGAAGAGACCACATAATATCCAAGAACACTGAATTCAACCTGTCAGTGTTTTCTTTGCGACACGGACCATCTGACTGTACATTTTTCTGCTTATTATGGACATAATGGACATAAAATATAGATCTGATCTGAATGTAACTTATTTCATTATTGCTTTTACAGACCACAGAGAGTCACGAGTACAGCTATGTTGGTTTCCAGAAAGGGCAGTTTTGTTTTGCATTTATCTCAATTTGAGGTTGGAACATCATTTCATCCTAACGATGAAATTATACATTGACTCCAGCTCCACACTACATGCCATACATGCCATATGACTCCAGCTCCATACTACTATAATGTTGTGGATTGTTGATTAAATTTCATATAAACACAGGGTCAATGACTCCGTGAATGATATTAGGAATCACAACTGTTCAGAACTACAGTTTGACTACAATACCCACAACCCAAGGCAAATTAACACTTCCGATGAGTCAGCGGCGATTCAGGAAGCTGATCCATCACAGTGACAGGAACAACATCAAAGGACTCTCATTGCACTGAGCAGATTAATAAAATATTACCTGTAACCGATCTGTACACACCTGTAATATAAGACAACATGTCTAGGCAGTCGAACAGAGCCACGGACAGCAAAAAGATGGTGAGTGTGTGTTGTGCTTCCGCTGACCTGAGCTAAATGCAGGGCAGCTAGCTAACATGCTATTATAATCATCAGATAAACAACATGTTTATTTGAACAGTGTTTGCTTATTTTCAACAGTTATAGTGTAGTATTCGTGTTACCTAGACTTGCGTTAGTTTATTCCTGTAAAGTGATTCTGTTGCACAGACATGAGTTAGTCTTTCCATCAGTGATGGCTGGCTTTTGAATTAAAATCATGTGAAATGCAAATAGTTGTTCGCTTGAGGGACTTATAATGATACATTGGGCAGAATGATGTATGCTTTCATAGCATAATGCATTATGTGTCATGGAGTTTGTTTTACTACAATTATTACACTGGGCAGTTGGTTATACGAGGCATTGTATATTCTCAACACGGTATAAACAACACATAGTGAAAGCAGAGAAACGCACATAGATTTATTCAGCTGCGTTTAGCAAGCTTTTGTAGAAATGTTTTGGCTACATTTTGGCTACATGCAACATGTCATGTCTGTAACAACTCCATGTTGTGTCGTGAGAGGGCGCTCAAGACCACTATGTGCCCTCATTCATTCAGACCTCAATATTACCCACGATGACACATTCTCTGTTATATATAGTGCGGTTCAAAAGTCTGAAACCATATTTAAAGCCTGATATTTAAGCTCAAGATTCTCTTTGGTTCTTCCCAATTCATGCAGCAGAACACGTTCATTAGGTTTTAATTTGCAGCCCAAGTGCTTCTTTCATGAAAGCAAAAGAGGGCTATTAGAAATAATAACATTCTTCAGTTTTAGTGTTTCACTCGAATTGTTATGCTTATAATAGAAGTTGTAATGAAAAGAAGTTGTATTCATTTACAAAATGCAAAATTAGAAGCATTTCACTAGTGCACTCAGACTCTTGGACTCCACCAAAACATGCTGTTTTTCTGTTTTTTATGAAATTATCTAAGAAACTAGGTATTTTATAACAGTGTTGGAGCCCTCGACCACAGTCTATAGATAACAAACATTTATTTATTTGATTTTAATCTTATTTAAATGTTAATGCTTTGTTATTAATTTAATAAATAATAATTAACATTGTTGTTGTTATTGCAGCGAATGTCAAAATAAAAGCACAGTTCAAAATGAACGGTCACCAAATGTTAAAGCATTTTTTTTTTTATAGCAAGTGCGTCAAAGACGAGACGTCACCATTTTGGTGTCCGCATCAAATTAATTTTACAAAAGTAATTTTAAATACATAAAAAAAAACTTTAAATGCAAGTAAAGTGTCTACTTTCATATTTCAAATAACTTTGGTGAAAATAAAATGTCAAAATATGGGGGAAATAGTGTTCCAAATTGTAAAATTGTCATTCAGTGTAATGGTCCGGACTTTGATTTTACCATTACATCTTTAAATAAACATATAAAATACCAAGTTAAAAAAAATATATATTTGTTTTCTTGGTATTTTCAAATAAGTGTTGGCTGTGATATATTAAAAGGACTACACCTTATTTTTTTTTTTTAAATAACCAGGGGACTTTTGTCCCAAAAATGCAGTTTATCAGAGATAAACTAAGTAAGATTTAATAAACTAAATAAGATTTGATCATTTCACCTTTTAATGGTGTGGTAACCTAAGTTACAAAAACACGTCATTCAATGAAATGCCAAAAAACACTTTTATTGTTATTTTATTGTTATTTTTTTATTTTTTTAAATAAGTAGTTGTGAATAATTGTGATTAACTTAACAGGTCAAGCTTAGTGTTTGAAATAGGTGGCCAGTTGATTGCCTGCAATATAAGCTGAAGTAGATGTTTCATAATTTAGGGTAATGTTTTTGTCATTTGGTGTAATGCAATTCTCTGTTACACCACAGTGTCATCCATTAGACTGAATGACAGTGTCACTGTATAAATAACAATTTTAGCATCTTATTTATATTACAGATAAATTTGAAATATTTAACACACAAATATGTTCAAATTAAATATTACTAATTTAATGCATTTTTGTATTGTTTAGTTTGTGGTATTGATTAATTTTAGATGCCCACAAACAGAGAGAGCTGCTAGCACTGTAAAAAGCCAAAAAGCTAATAAAGTAAATGCAGACCCAGTAGCTTGGGTGGCACTCTTAAAGCCCGTTCACACACCAAGAACAATAACTATAAAGATAACTATAATGATAGAGAATAATAGCTTACCAATATTTCTGAACAGAGAGTCCCCCCTCACTACAGTATGTCACAAGTTCAAGAGAGTTCACTGAGGGGATTCTCCACCTCAAATACGCATACTGATAGTGTCATTTATGTTGGGAAACAGAAAGTATTCATAAATATACCTGCAAGCAGCCATTTTTGCAGAGCAAGTCAGAAACAAAGTGACAAGCTAAGCAAGCATGGCAGAGAGCATCAGAACAGTAGAATAAAATGCTTATTACTTTTCAACATCTGCTTCTGCTTTCATTTTCTAAGGAATATTATTAAAACGAATTTAATGATACAGACTAATACTAAAACATTGCAATTATTGGCACAATGACCATATTATTTCCCTCTTTAGCAAAACGTCATTCAGTAACAAACCGTGGTCATTCAGCGTAACAGATATAATTACGTAAAAATGAAACAACATGCATATTCTGACTTGTGCTTATTATAATACATAAAAGAATATGTGATCATACTAAATGTTATTATATTTTAAATGACTTTCACTTCCTTACAAAAACTTCTAGCTGACAAATGGGTAAAACCCATTAAAGTTCATTGGTATTTGAGGGCTGCACTGTGATCCTTAATATAGTCTTTTTATATGTCATCAAATGATTCTTGTTTCAAATATGCTTAACAAGCTTTATTGGTATATAAATATTGTTACACTGAATGACATTTTAGTGGTCTTCTGTAAATCATGGTAAAAAAAATGTATGATAGTTATTATTTTTTGCTCAGAAAAACAAACTGAAGCAGGATACATTCTAATGTATGGGGGGGAAATAAATTTAAAGCTGTATTACACTTATTTATATATATATATATATAT
>NW_015548214.1:1690389-1706686 GCF_001515605.1 Sinocyclocheilus anshuiensis | reverse complement strand
TTTTTTTTTTTTTTTTTATAATTAATGTTGGAATGTCAAATTTTGTAGCATTCAGTGTCAGTCTTTCTTAGGTAAACACAGTGGATATTATTAATATGGTGGTGGGTCATTTTGGGTCATTGTCTTTTTCTTGAACAGAATTCAGAATTATTCACTCTCACTTATGGAGCTCTGGTTACTCAGCTGTGTAAGGACTATGAAAATGACGAGGAAGTCAACAAACAACTGGATAAAATGTAAGTCTGTCTTTCTCTGTTTCTCACCTATCCATCACCATCTGGTCACATTAAATCAACAGTTTACAAATGGCATGAATATTTTCTCTTTTCTTTTCTCTTTTCTAAGATTGAAGTTTAAATATTCTATGAAAGTGTAAGGAATATGTTTAGATTTTCACATGCTATAACTGCTCTTTCTATTTATTTTATGGTTGTCTAGTCACTAGTCAACATAGAGAGAGTTGTATTGTCAGTGTTTGTGCTGGGTGTAGGCTGTTATATTAGGTGTGGTGATTGTGCCATCCAGTCTGCTGAAGCTGGGTTGGGTGGTATTGAGAGTATAAAATGTGCCACTCAAGGTCTTTCGAGAGCTGTCTCTCTCCCCTCCCTGCTAAATTAATTGTGCAGCTGCAGGTTACAACCCTGGTTTTTCAGATGCATGATTATGTTCCCCACTTGGCTATACTTCTCAAATTCTATTCCACTGTTAGAGTGGATCCAGATTAAATGGATGGATGATAAGAGATTTATTTATTAAATTTTTTTTAGCAAGTTTCATCTCATGTTGTACTGCACTGGTGGGTTGCAGGGAAAATCGCTGCAAATAATAAAATGCATGTAGAATATTGTTCAGAATTTTCTTATGATTTTGAAAGAAGTCACCAAGTCTGCATTAATTTGATCAAAAATACAGGATAAAACAGTAATATCTTGAATGTTCTGAAATGTTATTACAATTTAAAATAAATGTTCTATATTTTACGATGTAATTTATTCCTTTGATGGCAAAGCTGAATTTTCAGCAGCCATTTCTCCATTGTCACATGATCCTTCAGAAATCATTCTAATATGATGATTTGGTGCTTAAGAAACATTTCTTTTTATTATCAATGTTTAAAACGCTTGTGCTGTTTAATATTTTTTCGGCAACTTTTTTCAGATTCTTTGGTGAATAACTTTTGAACAGTAGTGTACATTAGCCTTGTCGGCTTTTAAAAGGGAAGAGAAATGCCTCCCAAAACAAAATCTCCAGCATCTGTCACTTAGTGGAAGCTAGTCAAAGTTAGGCAGATGCTAATCTGAACAGGTTGAATGACTTGCACTTATCCTCAAAACTTAAAAAAATAATAATAATAATGTGACCCACACTACAATGTGTGCCGACCACAAGGTGTTTTTAGATGTCCGTTATTTTCTATAGTGTTAATTGCCCTGAAATGTCACATTACATTTACATGCAATTATTGACTTGAAGTTTTTAATATTTTTCTGCTCTTAACAGCTGTGCATTTCTCATATTAACCATCCTAATAGAATATATATATTTTTTGATTTGAATAATTTTTGTTTATCTTTTTTCTAAGGACGAGCGCGATACACGGCTCGATAGCAGCAGAGCTTTTATTATGCCACAGTCGACTGTTTCCGCTTCTTCTGGTCGTGCGTATGTGGGGCAAAACAGCACTGTTTTATACTAGATACATTTGAGTGTATTGAAAGTTCTGTTATAATGCTACTCTGTGCGTTCGTCACCTGTCTAATAAAATGCATAACATATTAAAGTGTCTTTGGGGTTTCCATGTTTTCAACAAAATAAAACCGGAAAAAATCAAGGGGTTATGACGTCATTGGCAGGCAACACAATGACACTATGGACACGGTCCGTTACACTAGTTAAGATTGCTTATTTCTCTGGATTTAAACATCCTTCAAAACATTTGGGATAATGTAAGTACACAAGTCAGCTAAATATATAACACTGTTCTAGTGGTTTTGGAATATTTTAATAAAAAAATCTTACATATTGTGCCTTTAATAGTTTTGCATATTTTGGGGCCTGTGCAATTAATTGTATTAATTCATGTTTATGTTTAAGTGAATATTTGTTGCTTTTATTTGTTGAAAAATGTTGGTACTGTGTTGTGTGGAACCCAACACTTAATTGTAAAATCTAAGCCCTGAATCAAAACCAGTTGGGAAGCTCTGGTTTAAAGATTGTGGGAAAAGCTGTGAGGATGCATGGAAAGCCCTGAGATACTTGGAGTCCAACGGTTGTGATTTAGAGAATCAGTGGGCAGCGTGTATTCTTTGGCTGAGTGGTCTTTTCATTTAAACTGTGCCTTGAACTAATCCAGTAGTCCCACTGATATTGGGTTTGGCAGCATGTCTGAAATACAATCTTTTTTCCTATTGCTTCTTTAAAGCATCTAATATGCAAGATTTGATTTTCTCTCTCTTTTTGAGTCCTTGAAGTTAAAGGGCTTTACTAAGACCTTTAAAATAAAAAGAGATTATAGCTCTTATGATTGCGTTGGCAGGTGAAATGAGGGCGATTGAAAGCGAAGTTGCTCTGACAGTGACACAGTTTCACAGTTTTCCTTCTCTTCTTCCATCCTTTCAAGGGGATACAATATCGGAGTGCGTCTGATTGAGGACTTCTTGGCTCGGTCCAGCGTGGGGAGGTGTCACGATTTCCGAGAAACGGCTGATGTCATTGCAAAGGTAACGTGAGTACTTGGAGCCAATCAGAACGCATGCTGAGCCCTCCCTTAGACCAAGCGAAAGAGAGAATCAGGAAGCAGGCAAGCATGTTAATGCGCAAGCAAGTGACTGGAATTTGAACTTCAACCTGCAGTAGCCCACATATTTTCGTAGCTTTCATCACATCTTTCTACCGTTTTTAATTTTTCAGAGTCACACAGCTTGAGAAACATCCACGCTATGCTATCGCAAAGCCAACTGGCAGGCCGTCTGTATGGTGTTAGAGTGAACCGAGACACTCGTGTTCCTCTCGACTTGTTTTCTTTGGTCTGGGAGAGCCACAGTGCTTTTTTACGAAACAATGCACCTCACCCTAAGCATATAGGGTTCACACTGACAGGATTGACGGAGCGTTCTTCCCCCTGTCCATCACCTGTCCATGCTTGCTTGGTCGCTGTCTGTCTGTTCTCCGTTCTTCTTCTGTCTGTCTGTCTTTTTCTACTCACTTTCCTCCACGTGTGTCACGTTGTTAAATGTTAATCCACAGTGCATCGGTTTGATGGGACCCTGATCAGAATCCTAAACCGATGGGTCTTAAAACAATTTTTTATTAAATCACTTTAATGAGGGTTATAATGTGAAGGATTTTGTTTAGTTGTTTATGGTTGCTAAGCAATGCAGTGACTGAGAGCATTAATATAGAATTCAAATGATGTGCATTCACAGGTGTGTGTCTTTTGGCTATTTTATGGCTTCAAACGGCACATCCATTCTGAATTTAGAATCAAAGCTATTTAATTATGGTGTTACTTATTGTGAAGCTGTGTTTGAACTGATATCTAAGGATGTAATCAAGGGACGCACAATATTTAAATTCTGTTCAATATAAGCAATAATTTATATTTTAATATTAATTAATGATTAATTAATTGATGAATAATTTTAATATTCATTCATTGTATTGTTGTCTTAAAGACTAGGAAGGAATTGCTTTAAATGCTCCAAAAAGTATCATTTTTTATAGTGTGGAATTATTTATGGACATTATAGTTATTTTTTTCTTTTACTTTAATTTTAGTCATTTTAATTTTAGTTCAAGTTTTAGTAATTTTGTTATGTGCATTTGCCATTTTATTAGTTTTGGGTTTTTCTATTTATGTTTAGCTTTAATTAATTTTTATTTAAAATGTAATTTAAAGTTGCCAATTCTAATCTTTGTTTAGGTTTTTTAACTTTAAGCTTTTCATGTATTTATATTTTATTTTCATCACAACATCATAATGTACAGTATGAAAAATAAATATAAATTTTGAGATTTGATTGAAAATTGGGGAAATAAGCTACATAAGTAAATATCCAATAGCAACTGACATCAATTAAAAATAAATAAATAAATGTACTATCGGCCTATAACCAAAATGGTGCCATGCATCCCTAAAATATCTTATTCTGCCTCCTTATAGTAATCTTATTTTTTCAGTTTGTGTCCAGGTTTCTTAAATAAAAAGAAAACATTGTCAAATCAGTAACTTTCATTTTGATATATTTAATTCTTTGGATTATCTAAAATTGTTAATAGTTAAATGGTATTTAATTTTAAAATGACTTGAATTTCCAGCAAAAATAATCAAATTGTCATATACTGTTACTGTGATGTAAAATAATCAAAATTTTGGTCTTCTTATGGCCTGTCCTCAAAACGTCTTTTCAAACTCGTACTGTGCAGTTGTGCAAAAAACAAATCATTTCAGTGTCAGAGTCGTGAATACAGCACCTAAAAAGAATGTGACAGATCTGCAAAATCACTTAATGTGGCCCTGACATCATAGATGTAGGCAAGCGAGTTAACACTCAAGAGCCTTTTTGTCTAATGTTAACAGGTAGCCTTCAAGATGTACTTGGGTATCACCCCCAGCGTGACCAACTGGAGTCCTGCTGGAGATGAGTTCTCTCTTATCCTCGAAAGCAACCCCCTGGTGGACTTTGTAGAGCTTCCTGACAACCACAGTAATCTAGTTTACTCCAGCCTGCTCTGTGGAGTGCTGAGAGGAGCTCTTGAAATGGTGAAGAGCATGTTTGTGTGAGATGAATTGATGATCTGTTAACCCTCAATTACTATTCACACTAAGGTTATTTTTCTACTGCTGCAGGTTCAAATGGCAGTGGATGTGCGATTCGCTCAGGACACACTAAGAGGTGACAATGTGACAGAAATTCGCATGAAGTTCATCAAAAGGATCGAGGAGAACCTGCCCGCTGGAGATGAATGAGGCTGAAAGACACTAACCTTTAATTTAAGAGACTTTTTTATGTTGGATTGGGAACCAAAAACTTCTGTTTTGGTCAAGAAGACCAACCAGTCCCCAAACATTCTAAGTATTGCAATGAGAGTTCATCGTCGAGAAGATTTCTCTTGATGTGTCACCAAGGTTGGCATGTTCTTTGCACCTGGTCCATGTTTTTTATTTCAGGCAAATATTTTCTCAAGTCTCTTTTTGTATGACAGTTTGTCTGTAGTGTATTTTTTGTTATTCTTTTTGCCTTTAACTCATACATACGACAAAGAAGGTTTCATTTATTTAGTCAAGTATCATAATGAGATTAAATAAGTCATCAACTACCAACAACCGTAGTCCCCTTATTTATCGTTCTTCTACTCAATAGGCCTTTGACACAAACTAATATTTACTCAAAGTTGCAATAAAGTGCTTATTTGAGCAGACCATATCACACTGCTGTTTTAATGTCTATAATGCTTGTATCGAAAACAACTTTAGATGGCTAATCTAAAACCAACATTTGAAGAAAGGGACCCATGTTCGCCAAGAACAGAACCGTAGTTTTGTGAGACGCATATGTTTTGTAGAGGGCCACTGGTGTTAAGGGGAGTCTGGGAGGGGTCTAGGTATGTAGATAATGGGACCTGTGTACGCCGAGCCTGTGGCAGGTCCCTCCACACGTATGTAATGAAGTGTCACAGCAGCCCCCATCGCCGTCTCCTTGTCGTGTATTGGCCCTTGCATCGTGGGACTGTTATTCCTACAGCGTGGCACCACGATGTGGTTAGAGTCAAACAACAATAACAAGGGCCTAATTCGTCTCAGATGTTTACTCAAGCAACGTGGAAGCAATCAGGGCCTGGAGGTTCACTGGTGCGTGTGCAGGACAGGGCTGTTTTGGGAGCCAGTGCGTTTTAATGGTGTAGCCGAGGGGTTCACGGTCGTGCTGACCGGTGGAAAGGGGATGGCCGTTCGCTGAAACCCATTCATTTCTCCGGCGCAGCTCAAAGTCCGTTCCTGATACCTGTTAATCGCCTTACGTCATGATCTGGGCTTCTTTTTCCAGAATTCCACACCTCATCAATCACAAATGGAAAGAAGTTTACTGCTTCTACTACTACTTCCCAGTACCTAGTGTATGGATTCGGTTTTATAAATTTTAGATGCAGTTTCCTTGTGATTTGATTCACATTGATGCGATGAATAATGTATTCATTGTTTAAGAGTATTGTTTTATTACATCAGGCCACTAGAGGTAGCTGTGAGCATTGTGGTCTGACCTTTTTTCCTCTTTCCATTTTCATGGATTTTTCTGTGTTTCTCTTTAATTTGGTATTTGATTGCTCACGGGGTCCACCAACTGCTTGTTTTTGAATCTCTGGGGCTGGGAAATTATTTCATGAATATATTCTTTATCCACTCCCTCTTGATTTAGGGACATTTACAAGAAAAACACATGCAGTGGAACAGTGGAAAACACATGCAGAGCCCTATCAGGCCGAATCCCTTGTCCCCTCTTGCTAGATTATGCATACAATGTATGTTTTCTGTATAATGTGTATATTGGAAAGCGAGGGAAGAGGAAATGGTTTCGCACAGACATTTGATGTAAATCATTTGGCAGAATTAGACACCTGTATAATGGGGATATACAGCTGGGATTGTGTACTGTGTGAAAACATGTATCACTCTTCCATATGCTTTCAGGAATTTCTCTCGCTCCTTCTTTCTCCCTTAACAATGCAGGACGTCTCCTTGGCCAAGCATCCGAAACAAAGTGATGTGTCAGCATTCATTAACCATCACGGTCACCTTTAACCAATATGAATCTCGGCTTAAGAAGGATGGACTCCAGACTACGAGATGACCTCCTCGTCATCTTTCTTATATGTTTATCCTCATCTGTATGAGCTGCTCATGTGTGGACGCCATACCAGGCCAATACTGAAATTCTTCATGGAGAAGGCACTAAAGAATTCCAAGAAGCTCGTTTCCACCATAAGGAATTAATTTTTACAAGCTATTTTTGTTCCTTTAACTTCCCCATGTCTAAAGGCAGGTCAACGGCAAGAAATGAAAGAAAGGGCGCCTTAACTTTCATCCAGTCAAATGCAGTTTATTTAAGGTCTGCCTCCGGTCCACCTCATTGCCCTCCCATATTTTTAAAGTTGCAATTAAACAGAATTAGCTACATATCTGTTCTGTCCATATTGTGACATACCTGAGGGTAACAGATTATTGAAAAAGAAAAACTAGGGTGGGGACTTGGTTCTATGCATCGGTTGTTGATTGGATTTTGAGATGTGGACGTTGCAATCAAAAATGTATGTGAACAACACGGGTTTAAGCAGACTAAATAATTAGAGAAGTACTGCATACATCACCAGAGAGGAGTCATTTTCACCAAAAGTTCCAAGTTATGACATTTTAATTAAACATTACAAGGTCAAAACAGGAAAAAATAAACATACATGCATGACTTATTCACTGTAATATCTATAATATGCATTTAGAAAATAGATTCCGACTTTAACTAGAGTAGCACACTCAAAAACAAAAATGTATGTATTTTTTTTATTCACCTTTGAGCGTTTTAAAACCTGAAATCTTTTGATCATAAAATACAAAATAATATATCTACCAGAATGTTCAAGCTACTCTTTTACAGACAGTGAAAGTGAATGGTGATCAAGGCTGATATTTTTGTAAATATATTATATATCAAATTTCATATTGTGGTTAGGAGTCTTATAATGAAATATAGTGCATTATGTAGTCTACTTTTATGATGCATTAATGCTTTTTTTTGGATCTTGACAGTATTTGTTCCCCACCCACATTTATTATATGTAATAGAGCAGAGTGAACATTTTTCAAAACATCTCTTTTTGTGTTCCACAGAAGAAAGAAAGCCATACCGTTTTGGAACGGCATGAGTGTGAGTGACAGACTTTTTATTTTGGGGTGAACTGTCCCTTTAAGAATTTTATTAGGACAGTTCTAGCATACAAGTAGCAAAAGTTACGTATGCTGGAAACGAGACGGTACACGCCAATCTCATTTAAACCCTTTAAATGCAACCATGTGCCCTATATCAAAAACAAATGCTGAATGGCACGCTGAAACAATAAAATCCTGCGGATGGCCTGCTGCTGGCTCACCATTATTGAATCCCCCTCATCCATTCTTCTGTCTTTTTTTCTTCTCACTTTCTTTCTGTGATTCTTCCACTGTATCCCCCACTTTCAAGCCTTGCCAGGATGAAAGGACTGGCAGCGAGATGATGGAGGTCAAAGGAGGGAAACGGAGCAGGGCAAGACCGAGTGCGTTTCAAAAACACACCTTGTGGGAATATCAACATGCCCTGGAGTGCGAAGAACCGATCCAGTGCTGAAGAGCCATCACAGCCTGTGGCATGGTGTCCAAGTCTCCCACAGCTGTTCTGGAGCACAAAGGAGATGACACACGAATGGATGATCTTCCCTGCCTCGCAGGAACAGCAGCATGCGCACTGTTTCCAGTAAAGGTCACGAGACAGTAAATCAAAGGATCCGAGATGGAAATGCAACAAACCCTCTTGTCTGAGGTCATTCTCAGATGTCAAGAAAAGATGTAATTAGATCCTTGAGGAACGCAACATGTCAAAGACTTTTCCTATTAGTTCTCAAACATTTGTTTGTTTCTTATTTATTTAATTTGTAAAATCTTCCGTTGAGAAAAGATTTTTCACATTTTTTAGACACCACTATTTAGAGGATTATCTTGGATAGGTCAACGTATTTATAACATGTAAAATGTGCTACTTCCACTTTCCCATGACTACTGCTCTATACTGATCTGAATCAAACACATCTGGGACAAATAGAGAGCATAACTCCTCTGCCTCACTCAGCAACCTCCGGACCTGTTGCCAATGTCTTAAATGGTACTTGAAAGGTCCTCTTTTTCCATTGTATCCCCATACTAATAGATCAAATCACAGTGATTTTCAGTTTTTTGAGGGGATTGATGGGAATTATTAAAATAATACATTTAATTGCTAAATTTCAGGAATATGCCATTGTTTACTTAAGGTCATATGTTATTGTAAGGTCATATGTTATATGTACTTGTAGGCCAAAACAAAATGTAACACTTACGCCACACTTAAAAATGATGGAATGTTATATAACAATATATCAAACCAAGTAGCATTTATGCAAACAATTATAAGTGGATCTTTCCTCATGAGAGAAACAAAATTCCATGTCCAGGCACCAATGCACATCAGCCCAAACAGAAGCATTTATTTTAAAGTAACATACCACAAACACTTTTCAAGGAAAATATTTTAAGGTTTACAATGATGAAACAACTGTATACTGTTCAAAATGTAGATATATTTGGAAACATTCTAGTTGTCAAACGTTAGTGGACTATGTTCATAGATAATGTGAAGAACTACACCTGCAGTTACTCTGCTAGGACGTCTGTGTGCACATTTTTATTGTGAATTAAGTGTCCAAAAACATCTGGGACCACTGTTTGTTTATACAACAAAAGAAAGTCAGGATTCTTGATTCTGAAAGCTTGTGAAACTTTCTTAAACAAAGACTTGCATGGCTATTAAGTGGCATGTTCAGTTTTAAGTGTTTCTAGACTAAAGGCGAGGAAGTAGTTCTATACACAAAAGCATTTTAGGAATAAAATCTGCAAAATGTCTTAAAAGAAACATAAAACCATTTGGTAACTGGTATGATGGTGTATGCTTTGTGTAGTTATACTTGTTTTTACCGTTGAGTGACAGGATACACTTACCTCACTCAGGTCCGCACAAAGCTGCATTAATGTATGAAAATGCATGCTGTTCATTTGTATGTTGACAATGGAGACTGGACAGTTTTATAAAATCAAACCGAGCAAGTTCTAAACTAATTACTACTTACTGAGTTTTCCAATGAATGACATTTCTTGAATACATAATTGTCCTCCCGACATGTTTTTCTCAAAGTCTCTGTTTTAATATGGCTTCTGTTGGAAAACCAAACAAAGCATGACACAGCACTCCATCACCTGAACATGGCCCACTGGTGATGTCATTACTAGTCTGCTTGACATGAATACTCCCCCATGTCAAAGCTGCCATTCCAATCGAGCAGTCAAGTATGTTTTGAGTTCTTTATTGTGTAATAAACCAGGTCCAGGACCAGACCCACCCTTTCAACCCATTCTGAAAGTTAATGAGGTTATATGCCTCTTAACAGCCCAGGCTTTCAATGCAATAAATGCACATACACTGAGCAGTGGAGGTCTGGGTGGAGGTCTAGGCATATTTCGGTATGCTCGCTTGAAGAATCACAATAAAGCTTTTTCATTTATTTATTTCCCTTCTGAACAGACGGAGCCATTTCTGCATTTTACACATTTTTATACATGTAGAAAACGTTTACAAACCACCCGACAGAGTCAAAATTGCTCAAATTTCGAAATTGCAGGAAGTTCCATTTAGCTCCCTGTTTTCCCTCTCTCGCTCGACTCTAATTTGCTTGTGATTTTGTGTGTCCCGAGTCGATCTGAAAAGGAGAATGTTCTGGAACAGAGGATGGCCTGTGGAGACCAGAGTGGTTTCTGAGGAGATGGAATGCTCAAGCAGACCCACATGAATGAGTCACTATGGAAACAGTCGAAAAGTCCCAGAGTAACTTGTGTACACATTGCGCCATGTGTGCCCAGCGAACTGAGAAGAGAAGTACAATTCTTACGAGAGACTGTGTTTTCAATGGGCACGCTCTTTACATAAATATAGGCACCCTTTGGATGTTTCCCTTGGAAGGGGAGAGTTCTGGAGTGCATAGAAATGATGCCATATAATGAGATGTTTGGATTCATAGTGGTTTGATCTTTGTTTCTTTATTTTTTCTGTAAAAAACACAGCCTATAGATGTGTTTATTGAAATACATTTTTGCCCCATTAAGTTTAATAGTTCTTAACATGAGTGGATAAACTCTTTGTGTAAGTGGCACTAATTATTTTGGCATGTATGGCGATAAACTACCTCTCTCAGAAGGATGTCATGGAATGCTGCATTGACTGAAAGATCTCTTTCTTTTTGTGGCCCATACAGAAAGCCCTCCAGGAGCGAATGCTTCTTGGGCCACCAAGAAACATTGATTAGCGTCTGATTATATAAACCGGCCATGAACAAAGCAATTCCTCAGCTGTGCTTAAAAGCAAGATGAGTTCTCAAGAGTTCTGATCCATCGAGTATTTTAATAGAACCATATTAGTGTGCTATTGCTGCATAATTGCAAGGAGACGTATTTGTGTGGGCGATGACAGCGCGGAGAACAGACACGCTGACCTTCGGTACAGAGTGCCGGCAATGGTCCAAGAATACGACAAGAAGCAGGAGTCAATGGTACATATTCTGCAGAATCTCTGTGAGTTAAATCTGAAAGCCGGGTGTTATGTCTGGGGCAGATTTGAATCTCGTGACTCTTGGGCCAATCCTATTTCTAATTGAAAAAAGGTACCTGCGCTATGAAGTTCCACAGGGTTCCTTTCACCACCTTCCTGAGATGTAACACACGCTGTTGCGCACACATACGCATAAACTCACGCAGACATCAGTACGACCAGCTTAGAAATGGTTCTTTCTGCATGTCTCTGAAGAGCCTAGCCATTAAATTTATTTTCCTATTAAATTCATATTCAACTACAGTGCTCATATTGTGAGCAGAAACCAACATGTAGAGACGGCAACTCACAACCATAACCCTTAAGTAACCTTATAAACACATGAATGTCAATTAGGTGATGTAACGCAGCGGATTTCAAGCTGTCTACTCTCTTGAGTAGAAACAAGTGGGACATAAGTGTGAGAATGATGCCTTACTGGAAATGTGAAGTTCTAAATGCCAATTAACAAGTTTGTTGATGGGCATATCATGACACATCATAGATCCCAGCAGTGTTTTCAGAGGCCCAAGTGTTCAAGCTGGCATGAAGACTGCAAGTGTGTATAGAGCCTTTGATTGTCCAACTGGATACATTCACAACACAGTGTTGTACCATATGCAATATCTAATTAATTTAACTTACACTGAAAAGTTTATCTCAAAATCTTGCGATTTCGGAGCACATTAATTCCTAAACATGATAAATGGTTGGCTCATTCAGGCCCAAACATACAAACATAGTCTGATTCATTAGCAAATGATTCATATGAACTGATTCCTTAATACCATATGCAATATCTAATTAATTTAACTTACACTGAAAAGTTTATCTCAAAATCTTGCGATTTCGGAGCACATGAATTCCTAAACATGATAAATGGTTGGCTCATTCAGGCCCAAACATACAGTGGGACCTGTAGTCTGATTCATTAGCAAATGATTCATATGAACTGATTCCTTAAACAGATAATTTGAAAAGAGCCAGGCTGAATAAGTCTGATTAATCCTTCACTGAATGAATTTACCAAATCTGTCAGAGGGACTGCATCAACATGACTCATTTACTGAACAGCAAGTTACACGTTAATGCATCATTACTTCAATAGAGCCATTAGGCTGCTCTTACCTTCTGTGCCCACAAGAAAGAAAAAATATATCCTCTCGTTATCACTATACCTCACAATCTTGTCTTTGTTTAATGGTTATTATTTTTATAGTTTACAACAGAGCATGCAGGTTTGTTTATTTGATCAATTGTTGCAACCAGTTGGCAGATGCTTCTGCTTGTTGTTTAAGTTGGCATTTAAAGAGCCAGCTACTATTTTTATTCCAATGCGGCAAAGCAAAACAAACTTTTAAAATATGATTATTGGCCAAAAACTGCACCTGAATGCAGAATAAAATTTGGACTTATGAGTCTTTTCAATTCAAAAATCAAAACTTCCATCTTGTGGGTGGAACTCGGCATGTGTTCCTGGCATGGTGAATACTTCAGGCCCTTTCACATTGGTGGTTGAACCCCAAGTGTGCAAGTCTGAAACTTCTTATTTTGACCCATAGTGATAATGAAGTGTTGACAGCTTGTATTGTTTTTATAACACTTTATACCTAATACCGTGATTCTGGAAATGTTTTCTTGGGCTTCATTAGTCTTCCCACACCTTAGACAGAAACAGTTATACAAACTGCAGTTCAGCAGGTCATGTGTTAACAGCAAAGTGTGCTGGTTCTGTGTTTACGAACACTTGTACAGTTATACTTGCTCCCTAATCACATTAATGCTTACTGCCTGACAGCTTTCAGATAAAATCAATGTTCAAATTAAGTTTTTTCATAATACTACCAGATATTTGGTTCCAGATTTTTGACACATTCCTTTGTATGCAATGTTTCTCATACAAATGAACAACATTTTTCTAATGCTACAGACAAATAGCCAGGGCATAAAATCCATTTAAGATTTTAACACAGATTTACTGCAATTTAACTCGTAAGTCTCAGCTGTGATTTGTATAAGGGTAAATTTAACCCAACAGCAATTTTGAATGAAGAGTTAAACAAAAATAGCTGATTTGTTTTGTTTTGTCAATGTTCAAATTAAGTTTTTTCATAATACTACCAGATATTTGGTTCCAGATTTTTGACACATTCCTTTGTATGCAATGTTTCTCATACAAATGAACAACATTTTTCTAATGCTACAGACAAATAGCCAGGGCATAAAATCCATTTAAGATTTTAACACAGATTTACTGCAATTTAACTCGTAAGTCTCAGCTGTGATTTGTATCAGGGTAAATTTAACCCAACAGCAATTTTGAATGAGTTAAACAAAAATAGCTGATTTGTTTTGTTTTGGCCACATGTAAAACTAAAAAACAAAAGAAAAAAAAGAAAAAAAGCATAAGTTGAATGACGGAAAGAGACTTAAATATCTGTCAACCAAGAAGCTAATTAGAACAAGCTCAATCTGTAATTTATACTGTATGTGACACAATTTCATCTCTTTCTTCTTTATACTTCTTTATAGAAAAAATAAACACTTGTCATGATTTATTACATAAATAAACCCTTTATATCCTTTTTAGGGCTCCCATCACATACTGTATGAATCATATGCTCTTTGTGATTGCTCAGCCTAACATTTTAGTTATTAGTCACCAGAGGCTCCATAACTCAAAGCAAGAGTAAATTTATGTGCTCCCCAGCTTCGCGTTCTCTCTGAATCGTATTCAGGTGATCAACTATCTATCTGGCAATTGTACCTTTTGCAGCGATAAACCAAAGTTCATGTTGTTCTGCCCTAATTCTAACAGAAGCACATTTCAATGTCCAGAAATTTGTTCCAAGCCATGTCTTTTTGATGAGTCTATTTTATTTATTTTTAACCTCCTTGTTGTTTTAGTTATTAGTCACTAATCAGTCAAATCTGACTTATTGAAATAGAGCATTTTCTGTACTAGAAAGGTATGTGAAATTTTATCGTTCAAAAAAGAACTGTACGATCATTGGATTTAAAAGACATTTTTAATTCCTTCTGGTCATGTTCATCTGTCAACATACTCAAGTTGCAGTCAGTGTGTGTATGTATTTTCTCTCTGTTAAGCTGTTTAGGCCTTGAGTTTGACCATGAACAGAACACATGTAGCCTCCTCTGGTAATCATTTAGCTAAGTAATACATGCCAAATTCTTTTTTACACCAAGAAAGAGCCAGACAAAGATCCATCACCCAGAAAGAACCAATCCAGGGTTCATCTGAGGTGTAATATTCCCTGTTGATGTGTAAATGTTAGTGTTTTATGGTAAATGTGGTTATCTTAGCAGCTGGCAAACATTGATTTGATAGTACCACCTGGGAGCTGTTCCTGAAGACAAGCTCCAACCTGGATGAGCAGGTTCCCACCATCACTAATAACATAAAGTTCTGTGTAGACTCAATAATATCCACAAAACAGATTGCCATTTTCCCAACAACAAACCCAAAGCAGCCCAGAAAAGTAAAGAGTGTTTAAACAGGATCTGTAGCGGAAACAAAACTGTTCAACAAAAAGGTGAACTGAGCCATCCAACAAGCAAAGAACAAACAGTACGAAAACAAGGTTGTGCAGAAGTTCATTCAGGGTGCATGAGCAAAAACGTCATGTTGGCTGCTGCTAACATGAAGTCTGAGAGGAGATGTGAATGTTAAGGAAATCAAGAGGTTCTATACTTGCTTTGAGAAAACTGACCAGACAAACTGCCTCACTTCATCCACCATACTTACTCTACAAAAACAAGATGTGCTACACCTGCTTAAAATATTTTGTATATATGGAAATATGTTGAAATGTGTAATGCATATATATTGAAAGTCTCTACAATGTATCTTCATGTGAATATCTTTAAAAACGTATTATATCATATTTATTAAGTGTCCAAGCATCAAAGGTAAACATGGACAACAGGACATTTTGGGGACATCAAATCAATCAATCAATAAATCAGTCAGTCAGTCATTTATATCAATGGAAATGACAAATAAAGGCTGTAAAAATACTAATGTTGCCCACTAAAAGATAAGAAATATTTTTTAGGTCTCATAGTTTAGGATCAATTTAAATGGTTCAGCTGCTTCACATTAAAAAGAAAAATACATAGAAATTCATTACTGTAATTTATATAAATGGATTACAACTATAATTAGGCTAGCTTAATATTAATATATCCTAATATTTCTGTCAGATTGCCTGACATGACTTGAAATATTTATGTCCAATATTACTGGTCTCTAATACTTTCATAAAGGGACACTTAAAGTCTTGCATTATATTAGACGCATATAAGCATAAGAGAGTCTTCACTGATGACATCCTATCACTAACACAGGCTATCCTATCCACAAGGCTGTCTTGTCCTCCCAATTTGAGCACCCTTCCCAGCTGCCACATAAGATGACACCGTCTTCTTCTCACTGCTCTGCACTGTTCCATTAGAGAAGATCACATATTCATTGAGGGGGAGGGGTGAATTATTTGATCAAATCTGGAAACCATTTTTGAATTATATAAAAACAGTACCACATGTTTTGATTTGATAAAGTTGATTTCCTAATTGTTTTATATTGTATCTCTTTTCTTGTTTTATTTATTTATTTGGATATGTGTTTTATTTTATGTTCTGTCTGATGTTTGTTTTTACTGTTATATTTGAAAAAAGCTAAATAAAATTTCAACAATACTTTCTTAGGAAACAAACTCATTCAGTGTCCAAAAAGCATTATCTATATTTTCTATTTTCTATTTTCTTATATTGAGTATATACGATGTATATTGAGTACATTGTCTGCTGGTTCAAATCTTTCACAACCAAGAACAAAAAGTAAAACAAATCTTCTCTAGATT